>NC_057808.1:546442017-546443188 GCF_018294505.1 Triticum aestivum
GTGGTGTGGAGGGCTGGATGAACAGTAGACGGTGGAGGGGTGCCCGTGGAGGGGTGGTTGAACAGGACCCCGTGGTGTGGAGGGCTAGATGAATAGTAGACGGTGGAGGGGTGCCCGTGGAGGGGTGGTTGAACAGGACCCTGTGGTGTGGAGGGCTGGATGAACAGTAGACGGTGGAGGGGTGGTTGAACAGTAGCCGGTGGAGTAGCGCGCGGTGGAGGCTGGATGAACAGGAGCCCGTGGAGGCTGGAGGAGGTCGACGGTAGCCCGTGGAGGCTGGAGGAGGTCGACGGTGGAGATGAATAGTATCCCATGGAGTCCCGTTTTGCGGTACGCCACACCCCTCCCGATCAACAGGACCCCCGTTTCGACCGTAGCGCTCCAACACAAGTCCGTTTCCTCCGTTTTGCGGTACGCCACACCCCTCCGATCAACAGGACCCCCATTTCGAACGTAGGAGATCCGTTTCCTCCGTTTTGCGGTACGCCAGACCCCTCCCGATGAACAGGATCCCGTTTCGAACGTGGCCGGTCGAACACAAGGCCGTTTCCTCCGTTTTGTTGTACGCCAGGCCTCGTTTCCATCGCTTGTTCCGTCCAAGCCCTCCCGATGAACACGACCACGCATTCCGTTCTGACCCAGCCGGTTGGCTCCCACGCGTTCCGTTGCGTCCTGATGAACACGGCGCATTCCATTGCCTCCCCATGAACACGACGCATTCCGTTGCCTCCCCATGAACACGATGACGGCGCTGTTTCTCCGTTCCGACCCAGCCATGTACACGAGCCCTGGCCGTACGTATGCGCGAGTAGGCGTTCGAGACCCTGCCTGTATGTACGTACGTGGTCGTATTTTCTTTCTTGCACCCTGGCCGCTGTACGTACGTGTACATGCTACGTGCGTGCCTCTACTACGACACGTACGCGCCTCTACTACGACACGTGCGTGCCTCTACATCGACCAGTATATATGTATGTACACGTTCGCGACCAGAATGACAATGCTACGTACGCTTCGGCCAGGTGGGTCCCGACTGTCAGGCACTTTCTTACCTGCGAAGTTGTAGCTGGTGGGTCCCAGCAGTCAGGGGGACGAATCGTTTTTTTTTTGCCCGGACGCACTTCCTTGCGTGCGAAGGTGTAGCTGCTAGGTCCCAGCAGTCAGGGGGGGA
>NC_057808.1:546443403-546452641 GCF_018294505.1 Triticum aestivum
GGGGGGGAATCGTTTTGTTTTTTTGCCCGGACGCACTTCCTTGCGTGCAAAGATGTAGCTGGTGGGTCCCAGCAGTCAGGGGGGTGAATCATTTTTTGGACGCACTTCCTTGCGTGCGAAGATGTAGCTGGTGGGTCCCAGCAGTCAGGGGGAAACGTTTTTTTCACGAAATACGGTGGTCCGTCCGGTGGGTCCCCGCTGTCAGGTGGAGGAATATATTTTGCGCGTAATAAGGAGGCACTTCCTTGCTGCGGCCGTGGACCCAGCTGTCAGCCTCTCCACGTACAGTCCACGTCCGATGGAAGCCATTCCTTGACCACGTTGACCACGCCGCGCCGAGAGCACCAGGGCGGTGGACGACGGCGAGGCCTAGGAAGGGGACGACGCGGAGCCGGGGAAGACGCGGCAGTGGATGCCCACGCGTAGAGGAGTATGAGGGTTCACTCGTTCGGCTGCGGTGTGAGGCTGCCGTCGCCACAGAATAACAGGGGGTGTGGGTGCGTAGAGGGATGGTCTGGCCAGCAGTGGGAGTAGTAGGGGGCGGTGAGGCCTCTGCGGCATCACAGCCGGCCACGGGCGGCAGGAGCAGGCGGCACGACCGGCGCTGCTTTGGGCGGCTGGAGCAAGAAGACCAGAGGTTGAAGAAGCACTGCGGCCGTTGGATGGACATCGTACGGTCACTGGAGCTAGAATCGTTCATATATTGACTAAAGTTGACAAAGGCCTCCGTCCCAGTCAACTTAGTAGGCCCACAAGTCAGCCTCCCACCAAGGTGGGTCCCAACTAGCAAGGGGGTATTCATTTTTTTGTGCGTAATAAGGAGGCACTTCCGGTGGGTCCGAGCTGACAGCGGGGGGAACGTTTTTTTCACGAAATACGGTGGCCCGTCCTGTGGGTCCCAGCAGTCAGGGGGAAATGTTTTTTTCGCGAAATACTGGTGGCCCGTCCGATGGGTCCCTGCTGTCAGGTGGAGGAATAATTATTTTCCGCGTAATAAGGAGGCACTTCCTTGCGGCTGCCGTGGACCCAGCTGTCAGCCTCTCCACGTACAGTACTCTTCCGATGGAAGTCGGTCGTTGACCACATTGACCACGCCGCGCCGAGAGCACCACGGCGGTGGACGACGGCGAGGCCTAGGAAGGGGACGACGCGGAGCCGGGGAAGACGCGGCAGTGGAAGCCCGCGCGGAGAGGAGTACTAGGGTTCACCGGTTTGGCTGTGGTGTGAGGCTGTCGTCACCGCAGAATAACAGGGGGTGTGGGTGAGTAGGGGGGTGCCCTGGCCAGCGGTGGGAGTAGTAGGGGGCGCTGAGGCCTGCGCGGCAGCACAGCCAGCCACGGGAGGCGGGAGTAGGCGGTCTCGCCGGCGCTGCTTTGGCGGCTGGAGCAAGAAGATCAGAGATTGAAGAACACGACGGCCGTTGGATTGACATCCAATGGTTACGTCTGCTAGAATCGTTTGTTGACGTATATAATAACTAAAAAATCGTGCATACGCGTCAACTAAACAGGCCCACAAGTCAGACCACTCCCTCTTTTTTTAATAATTTATATATAGCTCATGGCAACTTCTTATGCAATTTATTGCAGTCGTTTTTTTTGGTTGGCCAGGGCCAATTTCGCATATTTCTGTGGGTTCCAAACTATTTTTAATACCGAAATGTCGAGCCAAATTTTTAAAGTACTTTGAAGATATATTTAAATTAGGTTAATGCCCAGTGAAATAGGAATCTGAAAATGTGAAAAAATTCAGAAATTATAAAGTAATTGCCAATTTGTCATCTGTTTTTATATTTACAACCCATTTCATACTACTTTCAAGATTTGCACGCGTCTTGAAAGAGTTGCAGCCCATCAGGGCGTAGAAAAATAAGTAGGCCTGGATTGGGTATTCTTCAGAAAAAATAAAGTGGGCTCATTTTCACAAAGAAAAAATAGCTGGGCTGGTCACATGGTGAACATAAAATATAAGCCTGGGCTAGACGGGCCACAGCCCAGTTCAAACCCTGCTCCGTCTCAACAATACCAAACAAAAAAAATACTGCTCGAGTAGCTACGTCCCAGGTGTCAGCCGATCTTGTGCTGTTCTCTTGTCTATTGACTATATACACTCACAATGTCGTGGGTCCCAGATGTCAGGAAAACACTAGGAGGAAGCATTTTATTTTTCCATACGCTGACGTGGTGGGCCCCTACTGTCATCCTCTCCACATATTTCTGCCGATTCCTGTTGTTTGTTGACCATGTTGACAACGCGAGAGGGCGGCCCCGCGGCGAGCGCACCAAAGTGCGCGGAGGACGTCGGCGTTAACGATTTAGGAGACGGTGGGGCGGCGATGCGTGCGCTGAGGCGCAGCCAGCCGTGGGAGGCGGAAGCAGGCGACCCCACCGGTGCTGGTTTGGTTTTGGCGGCTGGAGGAAGACAGGACTGAAGAAACACGACAGACTATAAAAGCAGCAGGAGTACTTAACAACCTTAACTGAAACCAGCAGGGGCACTTAACAACCAAAGCTGAAAGCAGTATGAGTACTTATACAGGTTCAACCGTACAAAGCACGCCTCGAACAGTGCTACTTTGCCTACAGTTAACCAAGGGTGAGGCCACCAAGCCCCAGGACAAGGCCCAGGCGCCACCCCGCGCATCCATAACCTTCTGACAGCGGCTTCATCTCGCAACGTGGTCAATAAACAGGATATTCGCTTTAGAGCCATGGAAAAGCATGAACATAATCTTCTGTCCTATTCTCCAAGATGGACGGGCCTTCATTATTTGAGACCACCCATGAATAAGTATCTTTTCACCTCCAAGGGGAATTGAGTAGGTCGATATAAACATCATGTGGTGACCAAGCGCAAGTCTGACCCGACCATGGTCAGGCATCTGTATAGGAACAATAGAACTCGGCAGTTCCTGTTTCAAGAAGATCACAGCTGTAAAACTGTGTATAAGCAATAGTTTATGAACAACATATATAACAGAAAACAGCTCGTACCATAAGTTTCTCGACACAGTTGGACCTGTTCAACGAGTGCAGCAGCGGCACACATATCCCACGTGGCCTTCCACCATTGAAACGCCCCACAAGGACCTCAGGACGATCAATAAAGTGTAGGAACTTGTGGATGTCGATCCAGTCAACTTTAGTGCCATTAGTAACAGCCGAGTTATTACAGAGTAACAAACGAGCAGACTGCTTAACTCTAAAAAAACCTACACGTGCCACCAATTATAAGAAAATATTAGTTAGAAGTAGCATCTTCGTGAGAGATTCGTTGCTACTTCTAAAGTTAAATTGTGATTAGTTAGACAGAATAGGTGGATTAAGAAGTAATCGAGGCAACAAGCAAGAACCAGATACAAAACTAACATGGATGAACAATTGGAACGACGTCGGGGTGGAAGATCGCAGTGAAGATGAGACAAGGTTCTGCTATTTCCATCAACATTCGTGCGCCAACTTTCAGTCCGTAACACTTGAGAAAGTTTATCCAAGTTTGGCCATAAAAAAAGCAGCGATCTTCTTGGTTCATGAACCCAACTCGGAACTTATATCCATGGCTTGTCTTCACTGTGACCATTAAACTAGTGTATTCAGTTATGGCAAGGCCGAGCATCTTGAGTACATGTGTTCTGGCAGAGCAAATAATACACTGCAGGGAAAATAATATGAGAACACAGCATGTTCAAAAAAACCCCACCCTCCCGGATAGAAAAGAGGATTCTAGGAACATACTGCGCGCGTTTCAAAATGTTGCGTTAGGATGAGAAGGAACAAGTGTGGCGTCTCGCCGAGGGCGCAGAAACCTGTAGGGTCCTCGCACTTTGGGCACTGCAAATGAAACACACTAGATTCAGTAGGAAGAAAAATGCATCAACGGCGGCGGCTGCCATCCTAGGATTACCCGCGACCAAGGTACTTGGATTTATCGGGGATGGATGAATAATTCATACTTGGTTCTCCATGAGAAAACCCTATGCAATCGCCGAGAGGGAGTTTTCTCTGAACAAGCAGACGAGGGAGAAGGGGATTCAGGCCCAGTGAAATATTGCCGCTTCATCCGTCTAGCTTACTGCTAAAGCTGGAAAGGGGGGGTTGTGATTTGACGGCTCATTGGGCATTACTGCGGCGCTACGACCGGGGTGTGTCTACCGTGAAGTTGTGCACTCTAATTTGTGCATATGGCACATGGACCCCGTTGCTGGTTGCCCCACATATCAGCGAAAGGAAGTAGAAAGACAGGAGTAACTAGTTACACATAAACATATATTTTGACAGAGAGATACTCCCTCTGTAAAGAAATATACAAATCTTTTATATCACAGGCTCACCTTGCCGAGAAATATACTCCCTCTGCAACGCACGGGCATTATGGGGGTTCAGCTTTTTTTATGGGGGTTCAGCTGAGAATATAATACTCAGATAGGCTCACGGTTCTGGACTTTGGGTCACAGGCCGACCCTGCATGTTTGGGGGCCCATGTGTTCTACCTCAGCGCTTTTCATATTGCAAGCGATCGGTACGGCGCTGGTTTTAGATGCTGTCGCAAGGCGAATACACAAAATTGAATAAAGCACGGCAGCTGTTGGAATGAAATCGAACGACAGTTCCTAACCAGCAATCAGAGTTGCAATTCTATCAACGATATACCATGTGATAAATAATACTGTCGTACTACTTATACACACAGGACACTTGTTTCACCATGCTAGATTATTACATCAAAATCTCTCGGAGGATAGATCAATTCGGCAGTTGCATGCTACTACTGAAGAATTTCAAAGTTGATTTGGACCGGCTCTCCTTGCCGAGAAAGTTCGATTTTGACATCATCCCCTACCGCAAGATATGATTTAGATTTGAACCTTGACCATCCTTTAGCATCAATCATCATGCGACCATCCTTTGTACTTACAGTATATTGAGCAGATTCATTCACACCAAGGCTACGCATGGTAAGAGAAACTTGGCCGCGGTCGCCCGGATTGTTGAAGGACTCCCTCGTTGCTCTAGGAATTCTCTGTTTGCAAACAAGAAGGCGTACCCAAACAGTTAGATCAACATAGTGAATCATGTGAAACAACATGGAAAGAAAAAAGAACGAAGCACTTGGGCGGCCAATGCTTACCAAGAAGGTGGACATGTCAGTTTTTGTAAGGACTTTGGTATATGAAGTGCGAACTGCAGCCCAGTCTGTTGCCGGTGCAACTGCACGGGCCGAAGTAGATGCAAGTGCAAGTGTTGGTGCAGGTGCCGAAGCCGCCGCTGCTGCCGGAGATGGTGCTCCTTGTAGAGCTGGTGCCGGTGTCAGAGCAGGTGCCGGTGTCGGAGCAGGTGACGGTGCCGATGCCCGATCCTCCGGTAGATCAGACTGATCCACTGACGCGGTCGGTGCCCAATCCTCAGCTGGATCAGACTGAAGTGCTGCTGCTGTCAGTGCTAGAGCAACTGCTGGTGCTCGATCTGTGCGAGACAGCGGTGATCGTGTCTGGTCTGCTTTGATCAGCTTTCTAACTTGACTAGGATCCGTGACGTGATCCAGTTTTTTTCTTCATTTCTTTTAAACGCGAGAAGGACTAATTGTGGCATTTTTGTTAAACCAAACTGCAGTTCATCATAGGGATTCAGCTTGTACTCAGACAACAGACTGATCCAATTTTTTCCAGTAATATAAGTGATGGACAGTGCCTTCGTTACTGACACGACATAAGAAGTGAAACCTGCAAAAATAGCCATCGTAGAGCAAACCAAACGGTTTATTCTGTGATGAATGTCACATGGCAAAACCTGCATCGTAAAATTGCAGGAAAAGAAAGAAAACATGACATTAAATCAATAAGATTTAGACAGTAAATCAATAAGATTTACTTGATGTGACACGAGTGAATCCTTACCAGGAAATCACTATGTTGAAGTACTAAACAGAAGATTGATCGTCCAACTACGCGTGGCATGCAGGGGCCCCGCCTACTCCCACAAGCAGGACATTCCAAAGGTCGTGACAAATCGTATGGACCGAACATCCATGGGACTGGAAATCCTGGTGGGTGCGATAAACCCTGCAATGCATACACATATTGGAGTGTAACCATAATTGATAAACCGTCCTCACAAAAAATATGATCTGGATACTTCAAAATATACAGACTGAATTGAGTGGACAGACATTAACATAGACCGTTCACACACCAAAAGCGGCAGTACTAATAAACAATATAGGGTTCACAAACACAAATCAAGTACTGAACAATAGTACTTACTACAGACAAGCAAAGTTGCACTAACTAAACTCTGCAGACTATTTCTTGCCAGCGACCTACGGGATGAACCCCGCATAACTGACTAGGCCATGGACTTCGTGTGAGATGTCTACATGCACCATCACCATCTTGTCAACCTTGGAGAACCTAACAGAGTGGTCTTTCCACTCATAAACATGATGATGAAGACAAGCCGCATCAGATTTGTTGGGAAGCTTTACAAGAACCACACCCTTCGTAATCGAAGGCACAGCCAGGAAATTGTTGTGGTCAAGTACAGCCTCGAGAACACGCCTGACAACAATGCTACAGGAAAACACTAGTTCAGGACACATGGCAACAAGGACACGGCAGCTGGATAGTTCAGCAGTAGAACTCATCATCAGGTCTTCCAGTTCACACGGCATGACTTTGAGAATTTCATCTCCACCGCGGACCTGGTTCTAATTCAAACAGAAACCATATTTTATTACTACCTCCGTTCAGAAATATAAGATGATTTTCGATATTATAATCCATATATGACTACATATACGCACAGAAATGAGTGAACAAAGACACTAGAACATGTCTTCAAAGGCATGAGAGCAGAGGGATTACATGCAATATCCATAACACAAGTTACTGAGGCAAATATACCCTCTTAAAAGGTAGCATTGATGTTCATAAAGTACTCCCTCCGTCCCAAAATTCTTGTCTTAGATTTGTCTAGATACGGATGTATCAAGTCACATTTTAGTATTAGATACATCTGTATCTAGACAAATCTAAGACAAGAAATTTGGGACAGAGGGAGTAGTTGAAAGTAATCTATAAGAAATCAGTGTCAACCTCTCGCATGTTTTGGTCAAAAGAGGAATTTAGAACCGTCATTTGGCACACTAAAATCACATGCAAGATCACCCAGAAAGTTGTACTACCAGTACTAGTACTGCGTATTAGATGGAAAAACACGATCAAGATCAAGAAAAAGATCGTCAACAAGAGACATTACCTGGACTTGCTTAATGAGGGATCCCGGAGAGGGGGGCTTGGACAGGGCGATGGCTTTGAGCTTGTCTGTGGTAGTCTCGATGGGGTGCTTCCGCTTCTTCGTACCATGAGCCTCGACGGTTTTGGCCAGAGCCATAGACATCACGTCGGCCGGTGCTCCGGCGTCCATCCAAGAGAGGAAGCTGAGAGAGAAGAGTGAAAGGAGGAACGAGATGAGGGAGAAGCGAAGCGAGTGGGGGTTTTCTTCAAGAGAGGAAGCTGAGAGAGAAGAGTGAAATGATGGTTGCTTCGTCCGTCCAACTTACTGCTAGAAAGGGGGGGTTTTGTGATTTGATGGCTCATTGGGCATTACTACGGCGGTTCGATCGGGGTAGTCTACCGTCACTCTACTACGGAGTAATTTAGTGCATGGCTGGTGGACCCAGGTGCTGGCTGTCCCACACGTCGGCGAAAGTGAGTAATTTAGTGCATGGCTGGAGGAGGATCCGCACGGTAGAGCCTGTCCACTGTTTTTCTGAAGAAAAAATGATTACAGCAAGCGTTTCCACTCTTACGACGGAGGAGTGCGAAACACGGCAGCCACTTGAACATACACAGTGCTCCTACTACTAGGCATGTGCAGTGGTTCATACGTCAGTACTACACAATCTTTTTGCTAGTGTAGTAAGATATGAGGATAAACAAATGATGTTGTGCGCATGTCAACTACTCCTATATGTAACATAGTACCACTTTTTCGACTGTCCGGTCGAGAATGAACGGTGAGATCAATGTTAACAGAACTAGGTCCACAGCGCACGGAGAGTATGGTGCTACAGTACTCCACGAAACATGAACCATATGAAGCACGAATAGTGTTAGGCAGGGTGTATGAAGGGTGCACGGGATGGGAGCAAAAGTTCCCTTCTCGACCCACTTTTGGGTGTTTGGCAGAGTGCATGAAGGGTGCATGAGTCCACACTAGTAGGTTGACAAAAATACACAAAGAGGAAACAACTATATTGAGATGAGAATGCAACCAAACACACCCACACGCTTTGTGCTACAGTGACTGATCTGCACCGTCTGAGTTTGATCCAACGGTCATGTTGCGCCGAGACATGGACATGCCCATGCAGAGGGCGCCTAAACACCACCGAAGTCCCTCTGCTTCTCGAGGCGCATGACGTTGGTGATGCAGGGTGCAACCACCCGCAGAGCCCGCTCCCGGTCGACGGGAGCCAGCTCGTCAAAGATGGCGTCCAATGGCACGAATGGATTCCGGTGACGGAGCCCTGAAAGGATTCTCCTGGCAACGGCGACGGCAGCCCGCAACCCCTCCTTGTCCAGCTCAGCCCCCACCATCGCGCGGAGATGGCTCAGCTCCTCAGAGATATAGGTGAAGAAGGAGACCAGGTCAGGAAGCCGCAGCTCGTTGAAGTCGACCGGGTGGTCGAACGGGTTTAGCCCGACGGCCGGCATCGTCGCGCTGGCACGACGGTAGGCATCGCGCAGCCGCAACACGTGCGTGGCAACTTGGTTCACCAAGTGGTTGAGGAGATCCTGGACCTCATCACGATCGGCCCGCTCGCGCTCCAGCCGGCTCACCTGACGGCCTATTGTATCTCCCGCTTTCTGCAGCAACGCCGCCGATGCCTCGAGCATCTTTGTGGTGGACACCTGCCACTTTTGAAGCTCCGTGAACTCCCGCACATAACGCAGGAGCATGGCACACTACTGGAATCAGCTAATTTGCCATCTGCCAGCTCTTTGCCGTCTGCTAGCTGACGGCAAAGAAGCTCTTTGCCATCAGCTACCCAGAAGCTGACGGCAAAGAAGTGGCAGACGGCAAAGCTCTTTGCCATCTGCGGGCTCTTTGCCGTCCGCCAGCGTACGGCAAAGATTCTTTGCCGTCCGCTGGCAGACGGCAAAGAGAGAGGTGGCCCCCACCCCCCGCCCGTTTGGGAAAAACTTAACGCCCCACCTCTTTGCCGTCTGCCAGCAGAC
>NC_057808.1:546453676-546454875 GCF_018294505.1 Triticum aestivum
CCCCAGGCTGGCCCGCACCTCTCCTCCACCGCCCCGCCCCCCTCCTCCACCGGCGACCTCCTCCACCGGCCCTGCCTCAGGTGACCTCTACCCCTTTTTTCCTTTTTTTCTGTTTTTTTAGTTTTAGGTTTAGTTTTAGTTTCGTTTTAGGTCCGCAAACAACACACTAAAAAAAGTTCGTACATCAAGTCTAGTTCGTACATAAATACTAAAAAAACTACTCGGCGTCGCTATCGAGGTCAATCACGGCCGGGCCGTTGCCGCTGTCATCGTCGCTGCTGGACCGGTTCGCGACGTCGTCCCAGTCCATCGGGACGTCGTCCGAATCCTCTTCCTCCTCCGCCGCCGGCGCCTGCTGCCACTCCGGCGGCGCCATCGCCGCCTGCTGTGCCGCCATCGCCGCCTGGAGCGCCGCCTCCTCCTGGGCCTCCAGCGCCGCCGCCGTGGCGGCCTCCTCCGCTGACTGCGCCAGGATCGCGAGGAGCCCGGGAGTGTCCTCCGGGTCGCCGTCCTGCTGGAGCGCCGCCTGCTCCGGCGGGATCACAACGTCGGCCGGGGTTGCTGGGGCGGGGGTGGGAGCGGGTGCCCTGCGCGGCTCGGAGGGCCCGGCTCCACCAGAGAGATCACCGACAGGGAGCCCTCGGGCGGCGCGCTTGAAGGCGCCGATGACGTCGTCGAACCGCTTGCCCTTCCAAAAATGGCGGCGGCCCTTCCGGTTGTAGCGTCCCCCGGGGTGCGCGCGAAGCTCTGCCGGCGTCGCCGGTACGCCCTGCGTGGGGAATCCGTCCGCGGAGATCCTCCACGGCCGCGGCAACTTCGCCGCCGGCGGCACGTAGAGGCAGAACCAAGCGAGGTCCTCTGTCTGCCCCAACGTGAGCCTCGACGGCCAGTGGCCGCCCGGTGCCGCGCAGTCGGAGTCCGAGTCGCTGGACGCCATCCCGCGAAGAGAACGCGCGCGTGAAGAGGGAGAGGAGGGATGGACGGGCGGTGTGACCAAACTCGCCGCGCAGGGCGGGTTTTATAGCGCCGGGAATTAATGCGGCAGGGAGGCGCCGGGCCGCGGAAGACGAGATGGCGGCGCGCGGAAGACGAGATGGCGGCGTTGACCGCGAGGCATTGGGGCACGCGGGGCAGGCGAGGCGGCAGCCGGCAGCGCGGCAGGCGTGCAGCTCGGCAGCGGGAAGCGGGGGGCAAGAGGC
>NC_057808.1:546455376-546496277 GCF_018294505.1 Triticum aestivum
GTCAGCGGGGGCGGCCGACGCGACGCGACGCGGCGGCCGAGGCGGAAGTGGCGCTGCAGGCCGAGACGGAAGCGGGGGCGGCCGATGCGGCGGGCGAGGCGGAAGCGGACGGCAAAGGCACTAGAAAGTTTGCTGTCCGCGGCGGACGGCAAAGGCCTGCCGTTAGCCACTTAACGGACTGAGAGCACAATTATTGCCGTCTGCTCTCTTTGCCGTCCGCGGCAGACGGCAAAGGGCCTTTGCCGTCAGCCGCCAGGAAGCAGACGGCAAAGCAGCTGTTTACCGTAGCCTACTTTGCCGAAGCCTTTTGCCGTCCGCGGCTGACGGCAAAGGCCTTTGCCGTTCGCCGTTCATGCCTTTGCCGTCCGCCATGGCAGACGGCAAAGTAGCTGATTCCTGTAGTGGCACTCCTCTCCTCCTTGAGCTCACGGAGCTCCACGTCCTTGGCCCTGAGCTCCGCATCCTTGACATGGAGCTCCTGTGTAAGGCGCCTCACCTCGGACTCCGTGATCTGCTGCGCCGCCATGGCACCAGGTAGAAGCAATGGGGAAAGGAAGCAAAGGGGGCGAAACGGCTGAAAGGCAATGCAATCTACGGGAAGGCGGGGGGAGCGGGGAATCTTTTGGTTTTCACCACGGAAAAACACCAGTCGACGACTTGTCACATCAGGAGCAGTGGGTTTTTACAGGCGGAGTCATCGTGACTAATTGCTGCCGCGCCTGCTCCCGTCAATCAAAAAATTAAAAATCCTGCCGCGCCTGCTCCCGTCAATCAAAAAATTAAAAATCCTGCCGCACCCAAACACCAGAGCAACGCCGCGGTGGATATTTAAATTTACCTGTCGGCAAGTAGATAAAAAAAGGGGTGAAAAAACAAATGTGGCGGCGGCCTAGCTAATCGGTCGAACTAGCCCAACTAGCTAGCCACCGTGCTTCACTGATGTACTCAGCGGGAAAGGTGGTCTTTCGTGATTTGACTACTCATTTACTTGCTTCGGCGCTACGACCGAGGAGGACCCAGAAAATGCGCGGTAGGGCGTCCCACGTCAGGAAGAATATATGCGTGCACCATCGGGAGGACCCCGAAACCACGCGGTAGGGTGTGCCACGTCTCGGCACGGAGGAAAAATGTGCGTGTAAAAATATACTGTATCAGATGTAGTACCTATGGTTCGACCTCGGGACCTAGCCAGTCGGTCGAAAACACCACACTAGCCACACAGCTTCATCATGCAAACGTGGCACGGAGGATAGATGTGCTTAGCTCCGTCTCGACCAGCCACAACGTCTCTTGTTCTAGGCGATTCTTCTATTTTCCAAGCTTTTTTTAGCTGTAATAACACCACGGCAAGCTAGCACCGCTCTTCGTGTGTGCCCGTGCAAAGGTTAGACGATGGAGAGAAGAGAGATTGAGATCACAGACCTGGGACCCACCAGTAAGTGAGACCACGGTCATGCACGTGTTGACGAGGCACTCCCTCTACTCTACTCAACGCAAGTACTGTATAAAATCAAGTTATGGGACAAAGCCAACAACCGTTCATTTTTTCAGGCTATCGACTTACGCTTTGTAGTCCAGGTTGCCAGTTCGAATCTCGTCTTTCAGATTGGTTAGTTTTAGGTCCAAATTTGATTAATGATAAGTGGGACCCCCGTGTGTTGTTCCGATATTTCAGTGTAGGATGGTTTTTTTGAACAAACACTTTGCGCGGTTAGACAAGTAACGGCACGAGTTACACGTATTTTGCAAGTTTATGAACAAAAATGACAGTGACATAGAATATCACATCCACCCCGCAGCTTAGATACTATGGTGATACGAGTTTTTACACCGTTGGAAGTGAGATCCAATGGCTTGGGAGTAGTCTTTGTAATTATGCGCAATTTCCAAACTCTCCAAAGGTTTTTTTTGCAAATAAAACATTCAGGCCTCGTGTGTGCCGCTGCATCTTCGATCCAACGGCTCCCCGGTGCTCATATTAGGTGCTCCCCGTAGCTTAATTACCCGCTACGGTGACATGAGCATCTAGGTCGTATGATCAATGACCAGTTGGCACATGCGTAGTACTTGTACTTTCTGCGCATTTTCCAAACTCTATCAGTCGTATATTGCAAAAACATTCAAACCTCCTACTGTGGGCCGTTAGATATCAGTGAACTCGTATCACCATAGAATCTACGGTGCGGGAGCACCTCATACTCTCCCGTGCGAGAAAACATAAGGTGCTATCGCAGCTTGGATGCTACGGTGATACGAGCTTGGAGGTCGTTTGATCTGAGATCCAATGGCATCTGAGCAGTCTTTGTGCTTGTAAGCAGTGGCCGAACTCTTTTGGGGCTTTTCTGCAAAAAACCATTCGAACCACCGAGGAGGTGTTGGGTCACAAATCCAATGCCTCCGAAGAGCTTGTATCACCAAATCATCTAAGATGTGGTAGCACATGATATTCTTACATACAGGAGAATATGATGTCCTCCTTCATCTTAGATGCTACGGTGATACGAGCTTCGAGGTCGTTGGATATGGGATCAAAGGGCATCTAAGTATGTTTTGTACAAATTGTGTGCAATTCTCAAACTCATCAAGGTTTCCTACAAAAATATTAAGACACATCATGTGAGCTGCTATATCTCAGATCTACAAGCTCCAAGCAACTCGTATCGGCATATAGCATCTAAGGTATGGGGGCACATGATATTCTCCCGGGGAGGAGGGGTGGGGGGTGCACAACCAATCGGTGGTTGGGAGGGTGGGGACAAATATAATCTAAACAACCCTAAACAGAGCTCCACAATTTATCTAAGGTCGAGGGGTTGACCCCCGACAATCATAGCTCCGCCTAAACACAACATTTGCATGTACTGTAGTACTAGACTTAATATTCATGTTTCAGTTTCATGTTCATTTTAAATATTGAACTGAGGACCATGGATGTCTTACATTTTACTCCCTTCATTCCTAAATATTAGTCTTTTTAGAGGCTTCAAATGGACTGGCACATACAGATGTATATAGGCATATTTTATAGTCTAGATTCACTCATTTTGCTCCGTCTGTAGTCACTTGTTGAACTCTCTAAAAGACTAATATTTAGGAATAGAAGGAGTATTTTTGAATTCGTGTCATACATGCATGGTTTGATAAAATAGATGCACTATACTTATTGGATTGTTGTTGTGTTCGTGCGTGTGTGTCTCTCTGTGTGTGTGTGTGGTCATATGCTTGATACATACAAAGTTTTCTCACCTCCATATTGTTCATCTTTTAAATTTGAATTTGCATTGGAAACTTACTAGGGATACCATGAAATGTGAAATCCACATTGAGATCACTATATCACAAACTCACTCTAATTCAACAACTCGTCATAAATCAATTACCACGTTGAGATTAGTATTTGCAAGGAAAATATGGGTATTGTAATACACATAGATTCGTTCGGCAATTTAAAAGGTTCCTTTCATATTCTCGAATGGTAGGACCCAACGGCGTACCAGCCAGACCTTGGCTCGTGTTGATCCTAAAAAAACAGGCTCGTGTCCTTCGGTGGCGTGTGTGGTACGCACATTAGGCAACCCCAACTAGTCGAGCCTCATCGTTTCAAGTCGAAATATCTGGCGGCCAGAATTCCAGCCCTAGGAAATTCCCCTCATGTCCCCGGTCCATAATGACTACCGATGAACAACGGAGGGATGCTTTAGTAACTTGACAACGTTACCTACCGTGTCGAGCACGGTTCAATTCCCTCGGTCGCCGCTCGTCAAGGTCACCCGTCAACTGCATTGCCTAGTACTACTACTACTACACCAGGATGAGCACAGAATTGAGCCCGTTTTTTCGTGCCTAGTACTTGAGTTAATATATCAGGCAATGCACTGGTACGGAGGGATTATCCTTTTACTCTGCATATATAACTTGTCTGAAGTCTAACTAAGCAAAATGTTTGACCAAATCCGTTCTTAAGAAATACAACAGGACAGATGTACGGCTTGAAAATTTATTGCATGATGCAGGTTATGATATTGTTTCGAATCCTCGATCTTAAATTTCAGAAAATCCAAAAGTGAGCATAAATTCTTGAAACTAAGCATGGTCACGTGATATGGCACAAATATTACTTCGTAAGTTTTTTCTTCAATTTGAGACAAGCTGCTTATAACAAGTTGCACAAATGAAGAGCCAAGGTATTTTGGAACAAAGACCTGTCACGTTAAGGCGAACGCTTTCACTATTGAAACCGTGGGCGTTTACGTGCCGCCACGAGTCCCCGCTTCTCATCGGTAGGTGCCGTCCGAGCAAGCGTGTGAGTCGACAGGAGGCGTGCGAGCAGACCGCTGCGCCGGCTGGAGGCGTGCGAGCAGACCGCTGTGCAGGCTCACCGGGAGGCGAGCCCTTTGACCAGGCTCCGCCGCCCACCGTCGTCCCAACTGCTCCCACTTTTAAAGTCACCGGCGCCGCAGTTTAAAATCAACCCCGCACTACCCGGTATCGCTACAATCCTCTCTCTTCCTCTCCAATTCTCCTGTCGTCTACCTCCAACTAGCCTGACCTAAACGTACTCCATGCCGCATCACGGTGGTCTGCCCTTAGTGTTCCAGTTTCCTGAGGAAGACACCCAGCCGGAGTCTCAAGAACATAAGGCGCTTTGGGACGAGTTTGAACTGGCCTTGCGGGAAGACGCCGCGCCTGTCCCCGCTCCCGTTCCGGCTCCCGTCGCCCCGACTGCGCCAGCGCCCATCCCCGTGGCATTGATGGGCTGGGAGCCGCACATTGTCGCCGAGCTTGATCCCACGGGGTTCCACGAGGTCCCCGCCGACTTTCACGCGCATGTGCACCTGCCAGCGCATGCGCCTGCGCGTGCACTGACGCGCACGCCCATGCCGGTGCTCGTGCACCTGCCAGCGCATGCGCCTGCGTCTGCACTGACGTGCGCGCCCGTGCTGGTGCCCGTGCACACGAATGTCTCCGCCGCGCCGTTGACAGCGCCTGTCCCCGCGCGGGTGCCAGTGCCCCCCTCAGCGGCATGGATGGCCGTCGTCGACCGCTTCCTTGCACCAACGCCAGTCGCCTCCTCCCGCCAGTTGACTCGCTCCGAAGTCCAGAACATTTTGGCCTTCCTTGAAGCTAGGCCAACGTCCAGGAGTACGCCAACAACGGCGCAAGACGCCGCCGTCGCCGTCGGTCAGTGGCCCGACGACACACAGAGCACGGCAGAGGAGCCGCTTCCCACCGCGAGACGCCCCCGCCGCCGCCGCGTAATCTAAATTTGCCATGAAAAACATTCAGATTGCCATGCTTAAAATCCGAACGTTTACCATTTCTGTTTATTTTATATCGATCGTCGTATAATTTAAAGTCGGAGTCAGACTGAACGAAATGTATGGTTTGATCGATTGAATGTTCTGCTAGAGCCGTATCTAATTAAATATAAAACATTATCAAGCCACATGTATTCCTTGTCATCCAACGACCTAGACTGCTTCAATGTCGAACGCTCAACACATTTAGCGTGCAGTTAATTTCATGCCAAAAATAGTGCTAATCACTGACAACACGCAAATAATATCCTAGTAGTTAATATCCGCATGCACTTAATATACTTCCAAATTAACGTGCATTGCACGTACACACTGGTGCCGTGACTTGTGAACGCGTCCAGATATGGTCAACGGCATCATCGCCCGTGAGTTCTTCCTGTTTGCCCGTGCGTCTAAACGCAGAAGGGGAGGAGAGAGAGAGAGAGCACACATGGAACCCACCAGTAAGTGAAGGCGAATAGTACTAAAAATAATATTACATGTTATCCATTAATTAGGTTGTGGTAATATAAAAACATTATGTGAACAAAGGGGGTACAACAAACATTGTTATTCTACGTATGTTGCCTATTGACGTGCGGCTTGAAGGCCCTGTCGCATGTTCGATCCTCGTCCTTTATTTTTTAATTTGTATATGGGTCCGAATTTGTTTCATGACATGTGGGCCCCTCGGTGTGTAGTTTGTAGCACTTTAATTTGTGGGTCGAAATTTGTTCCATTCCAAGTGGACTATCGGTGTGTAGTTTTGTAGCTTATTTATAATAATTAAAGAGAACAACATAGTTTTTTCAATAATACCATGGTGCGACGTTGAAGGCGAGAAAGGACGTGCGAGAGAGCGATGACCGAGCCAGAGGGAAATCAACTAGGGGAGTTGCGTGGGTTGCAACGGTGTTTGGAGTAGTTGTGGGCCGAATGCTACGAAAATATAATCTAAACCAACCGGAATAAATGCCTACACAAATTAATCCAAGGTTGGAGTGCCCCTCGCAATGTAAATAGCTCCGGCTTTGCGAGGGATGGAGAGGTAGTAGCTTCAACACGTGGAAGATACGGTGTGAGAAAGCGAGGTCAATCGAGAGACATATAGATAGAGAGACAAAGTGAGTGTGGTCCGACATTCATTGAACAAATATATATGCTCTGGAGAGATATTGTCCGATTGAGCTTTTTGGCAAGGGTGAGGGCTGTAAGATAGAGCTTGATAGATGATCCAGTCACAGACGTGTAGATATATTTTGTGCGTGGGAGGAAGCAAGGTCAACCGATCACATAGGGTCGCCGTGCGATTGAAAGAGTGAGACGGGTTGGAGAGAGTGACCTAGATAGACGATGTGCGTGAGAGAGTATACAATGTGAATAGGTCGAATTGGGCTCAAACATGGTGATATATCGTTTTTGTCCGAGAAAGAGCGAGGTCAATCGAGACATACGGAGAGAGAGAGAGGGGGAGAGATTGAGTGAGCGTGGCCCACCATGAGGTCGAAAGAGTGGCGACGGCTTGGATGGACTGACCTAGATAGACAATTTGCGTGAGAGAGTATAGAGTGTGTCGATCGAGGCCCGAACAGGGAGATATATCATTTGTGTGTGAAAGAAAACAAGGTTAAACGAGACTCGGATAAAGAGAGCGAGATTGAGCGAGTGTGGCCCGCCGTGCGGAAGAAAGAGTGAGACAGTCTCGAGGGAGTGACCTAGATATACAACGTGCATGCGTGCGCACGAGAGGTTGGGGGGCTAGATAGGCAATGCATGTATTTAGCGCGAGAGGGTGAGAGGGAGAGGGGAGAGAGAGAGAGCTCGGCATGGGGTGCAATGGCGGGTGTGTGAGGTAAATACATTTGGTAACAGAGTGGAAAAAGGGGTTGTGTAGTTGAGAGACTTAGAGATCGAAACATGGAGAGAAAGAATGAACGTGTGTTGGAAACCGATAGCTTCCTAAGGTGGTTAGGAGAGGAAGATTGACCGATACAGGAAGTATGTAGCGTTTGTGCGGGGGGGGCTAAAAACAACATTTGAATGTACATAGTACGAGCCTTAATATTGATGTTTCAATTCGGTGTACATTGTAAGATTTGAACCGAGGACCAGGCATACGGGTAATTATTTCGAATTCGTGCCATAGTAAGTTTCGAAAAGTTGACATTGACTCAGTTTGTTGTGCTATTTTGTAGGTCATATGTTTAAATCCATCCAAAAGTTTTCTCACTACCATGGTGTTCATCATATACATATGAATTTGTATTAAAAAAGTAGCGTGGATACAGTGAAATGCGAAATCCACGTTAGAATTGGAGATCGCTACGTGACACACACTCTAATTCAAATAACTAACTACGTGACACACACTCTAATTCAAATAACTAATTATGTGACACACACTCTAATCCACGTTAGCGTGGGTACCGTTTCGATTTTTTTTCAAATAACTCCTCATTAATTAATTTATAGTACTCCCTCTGTTCACTTTTATAAGACCTTGAAGACACTTCAGACAATGTGCAAAACAGTTCATTTTAAGTTGTCTGAAACGACTTACAAAAGTGAACGGATGGAGTATCTCGTTTCGAATGACTAATTATTGCAAGGAAAACACGGGCATGGTAATACATACAGATTCGTTTCCAAATGAAAGAAGATTCGTTTGCATTCTCAAATGTAGGCGCACCAGGTAGACCAGGGTCGTGTCGGGGTGGACGCTGCTTCGGTGCCTTAAAGGCAACTGCCTTTGGGTCACTGACATGTGGGCCAGCCATCTATTGGGCCCACATGTCATGGACACAAAGGCAGGTGCTTTAAGGCACCGAAGCATAGTCCTGTCGGGGTGGTCGCGTGTGTCGGACGGACGCGTAGCACCCAGCCACCCACCCCCCCCCCCCAAAAAAGGACGACGACAATATAAGTTCGCGCTTCCACATTTCGGATTGAAATAACTGGCGGCCCCAAGCCCTGCAAAATCTCTCTTCTCCACCGTCCCCTTCCGCGCCCAGATTGCTCAAATCCCTAATTCGCCGCCAACCCTCGAATCGCCCCTCGTCTCGTCTCTTTGCCCACCGTTCCCCACCTCTGTGCCGGACGACGACGACGAAGACGACGGTCGCGCTTCACCACCGCACCGGAGCTACCTCATCTACGCCCTCGTCCACCGCACCGGCTGGTCCACCGACAACGTCGGCCGCCGCAACCGACGTGCCTCATAGACACCGAGTTCCACCGCATCAGGTGCGCTTCACTGACGCCGTCTCCCAGCTCACCGGGGCTACTTCACCGAGCACGTCGTCGCACCTCCGCCCCCCGAGGCCGTTGGGGCTTCACCAACGGTCTCGTCCACCGCATCGTAGCGCTCCGCTGCCACTCAAGATCTGCATCCGTGCGCAGCCAGCCAACGCCAGCGAATGACCCTCAACGGCTCTGAAGTGACCCGCACTCTAGCTAGGCGAGCATGCCCAAACGCCGGCCCGACCTAGGTATCCACACGTCACTCCCTTGTGCACTATTCCGACGATTTTCGGATATCCTTTCACTGCTCTCTTAGCTTACACGCCTATGCAACTCTGACTTTAACTCTAATTTCTTCTGGAGATATCATCTAAAACAAGCAAATCCATTTTTTAGCGAAGCATGACGGCGCTACGGGATCTGGTACACATCCTGCACATAACCTTGTAGGTATCTGTCCTCCGGTACAACATCAAGGTCGATTCCTCTTATTTGATCAACCATTCGCCGTGTCAAAAATGCAGAGGGGGATGCAAGGAGCACAAGGCCTGCACATCCAAGCAAGTGGTAACATGGACTTGTACATGGAACATCCCAAGCGCAAGCAGAGCTGCAGTGAGCCTGTACAACGAGCTAGCGTAAGTCCCTGCATTTCATTTAATTCGTACTGGCATTTGTGTATGATTTGTGTGCAGTGGCTGATCCACGAATTCAAGTTACCAGGGCGAACATTTAACTTAAAAAATACGAAGGCACTTGCACTCCGGAAATCAACATAACTTGAGAAATGTGAAGCTACATGCACTTTGAAAACCAGCTAAGGATCCAAAGTAGTTCAGATTATAAACACTAAATGATGCAAGCACCAAAAAACATAAAATGCAACATGGTGTACAAGGACTACAAACATGGTCTGTACCTGCTTGAATTATTCGTTCTCTGGCTGAAAATATCGAAGTGTAATTGCACGTATAACCAGTGCGCAAACTGCATATCAATATATCTATCCTGCACAAGTATGGCAATAGTTTCAAACAACAGATTAGAAAAGTATTTATGCTATGTTGTCATGATACGGGGACTTTCTGGTAGATGGCCTCGATGTTTCCTCAAGCTATGAAAATGCACTATAATTTGCTTGTCATCAATGCCTGCAAATCTCTGTCTCTCTCAACATAGTAGATCATCATTAGACACTAAATCCTTCAATGAGCTTGCAAAATGCTTGCATTGATCCCTCATTAGACACTATATGTTCATCACCAGGAGCATGTAAAATGTTTGCATCAAATCCTTCATTAGCAGTCTGTTCATTAGACACTTCAGGCTCAAGAACAACATGAGCTTGTATGTTTGCACCAGAAACTTGATTAGATACATCAAATTCAGTCAGTTCAGTATTGATTGGGGGAGTTATAAAATAAGTAGAGATTGGTTTCATTTTCTCATAGATTCCCTACATACAAGCAGTTTTACAACACCGTCAGGTTTAACTATTGGCCAGAAATTGAAGAGTTGAATTAGATATAATCAGGGATGTGGTGTACCTGCTCGTTGCGCATGCTACTCTTGCAAGCTGCGACTGTCCGTTTGTGCAAGCTCGATGCCATGCCCGTGCTGCCGCCACTGCCTCCCACGCAGGCTACACCCAGGGTTGGATCTTCATCTTCTTGTCCTTCCGTTCGCTTGAAGCCCGGCGACCACCCTCCAACGAGGGCGCGAGGAAGTGCTGTGTCGGTCTGTCCAGCGGTGGCTAGGTTAGGAGCGAACCAGACTGGAGGCTGGAGCGAATGAATTGGGATTTTTCCTGCTGTCGATCGATATGGGAGGCGCTCGTTTGGGCCGCGAGCCTGCTATAGGGCCTGCCTTGCACTTATGTTATTGGCCCATCCAAATTGAAACATTTTTCTTCATTTTTTAATTGCCTGCTCGTGCGTTGGGATGAACAAAACTAGCGTGGGCCAACCTGGACGACTCAAACTAGGTGCACACTTTCCAGCCACCTGAGGCGGCCGCCCATACCAGCCCCTATGGTGGTGTCGCCCCTTTTTGCGTGTATTATTGGATAGTGAAAAATATTCCAGTGGCGCTTTTGATTTACCCATAGAATGGTTGAATTGCTTGTTTCTATGAACTGAGTTCGCCAATAATGTGAAGGATGCCAGTCTTTTCATCCTATTGTAGATTGCTTAGATCTCGATATGCCAAAAGTAATCACATGAAATATACAGTAAAAGCCAGTGTGATGTGTTTGGCTACAACTAGTCTGACTACACGTCCTCATATAACATATCAAGGACGCACCATCTTACCAGATTAACCATTCGACTTACCCATGCAGTGTGGGAAGAAAGAAGTATTGGGACTGCGTATCCAAGCAATTGATGCCATGGACTCCTTCGTACAACCTTGTAAGCAAAAAAGAAGTTGCAGTGTGCCTGTACAAAGAACTAGCGTAAGTTCAGTTACCTGCTTCTCGGAATTTTAGTTAGCAACTTATTGCAAAATTGTTCAATTACGTTGCTTGGCTTAATTTAGTTTGCTACAGATTACATAATGGCACAGCCTGTTAATCATATTGTAGACTGCGCCTGTCTATGTGTTTGATACTTACTGTTAAGAATTACCTGTTTGCCTTAACTTAAATATCTACTTGTTTGTTTAACTGCTTTGCTGCTGCAACAGCGGGTTACAATGATGTTAATAACTACTTTTCAGCATCCAATTGAAACTCTTTAATTCCTTGTTTGTTTAACTGGTTTGCTGTTATAACTCCCAGTTGAGATGTTTTGCTAACTTCAACTTTTCTGAATCCAATCGGAACTTTAATGGCAAAACAGGTTAGCCCAAGATCAAAGAGCGAGGTCCCCATGGACGTTGCATCATCCCACAGCAGTGGCACCGGCCCAATCGTGCATTATGAATTGCCAACTGCTGATGCTCTAGAGGCTAAACTAGTGGTAGAAAGAGATTCTACTTCTGCACTTAGAGACGAAGTTGACATGTTGAGGAAGCAAACAGCACAATCACAAGCAGTACTCAAGACAACCATTAAATATTTGGTGGATTTCAAAACGAAGCAAGCTGAGACTGACCAGATTGTTAAGGTCCTGAAGGAAAAAAGGAAATTAAATTCCTACTTGGTAAATCATAGGTGAAATGTTCTTTCCATAGTTGAATAACCTTTGTGTTGTCTGTTCATGTAATCAATCAAACCATTTGTTTTAGAGATCATGTAATAATTGGTTTTTTTGTTTTTTGGTTTGTAATTTTATTTGAGCACAAGTCTGTATCAATTGATAAGACTCGGAGACATTTCATTTGGATTGCTGTGCCAGACCTACAAATATGCCAATCGGGCTGAATGTGCATTCAGCAATAGTAGTAGTATAGATGGACCATAAGTGGCACACATTGGAAAGGGCCAAAATGCTGGCTAAAAAAAGGATGCTGTTGTAGCCAAAAAAAAAGTACAGCGGCCTCGCTTATGTATGTTAGTTGATATTATTGATCCATATACTCTATAAGTGTTTATATGTCTGTTAGTTCTGTACATCTTGGTTGATTGACTCGGTATTTGAATCTTGATACATCGCTTGTGTACATATCTAAATGGGAGTACACATTATGCTGCGTGTGACATTTGAGTTGGACATGAAGTGTTCCAAATATTCGAATTCACCTTAAACTGGATTCTAGTTTCTGAATTTGAGTATCGGCATTTGTAAACCATATTCATATATGACAGTGGAATACATCTTTGTCGTCCTTTTGAAGATATATAAAAACACATAGAATGATTTATAAAGATTCATATAGGAATACAAAATGGATTCGAATTTAGTTGCCAGGGTAAACGTGGATGCTTATTGTCCCAAAATTCGAAAGAAGCAGCAAAATGTCCACTCCCACGTCGGCTGACCGAACCCAAGTGTTTGGGAGATGGAAATTACTGTCTACCCATTACACGGACAATCCATCGGCCCGATTTCCACTGCTCTAAATAGGGGTAGGTTACTAACTTCAATTAGACGTGACACGACCGCCTCTGAGCCCATTCCGACACGGTGGGCGTCAAACATGGGCGGCAAAACTCATTTGATTCAAGCTCGTCCGAAAGACCTCTGTTTCTCCCTCCATTCCCCATTCATACACGGTGGGCGGCAAAACAAACTCGACTCGGCCGAAATCGATGTAGGCAACTATTTTCAATAGGGGCAGGTTTGTAACTTCACTCAAACGTGACACAACCGCCCTACCTGTCAGCCCCGTTCATACACCGTGGGCGCCAACCATGGGCGCCAACCACCCTCTACTCGCCCGAAATCGCTCTGGGCAAATATTGGCGAGATGCGAGATTACCGTCCTATCCCCAACCGATGAGACATCCAAATTTTAAACGGGGGCTAAGTTCGTAACTTACCCATATTTCAGATAGGCGCGTCCCAAAAACATGGCTCCCCGTACCTCTCCCTCCATTTTCCCATTCATACACCGTCCGCGCTAGAACACCCCATCCCCACACCAGCCTCCGTCTGCCACCCCATCCCTCGCCGCCGTCCTCCACCACATCCATCGCCACCGTCCTCCACCATGCCGGAGCGCCTACCAAGACCGCGTCGTCCACTGCTAGAGATGGACATTTCTCATCCACGGCGACGGACCATTAGCCTTGCATCGCGTCCTCTCGCTTCATCGGGGCCGTCGTCCTCTTTGCCGGGGCCGCTCACACGACCTTCTCTTCCACCACAACGGGACTTATCCCCCAATGCACCCGTCTACCGTCGCAGATCTGCTTCAACGCCACTGATAGCCATCGCACCCCCGATGCCTACACGGCGCCGCAAGAGAGGTGGTACTTCATATCTCCTCAACTTTTTGATCTCAACCAGAAAATAGATCTTAACTTGATTACTCTACTTTCTTTTCAGCTCTTAGAATTTAGTTCTTAGTTCAAAGCAAACAATGGATGCTAAATATCATTTCTCCGGTTTGCAGCTTCAAATCTGCCATGGCACAGCCATAATACGGTTTAATTGATCATGCTTAGGGTTTAATTGATCATGTTGGTTCCGTGGTGGTTTCTTTAATAGAAATCGGAGGGGAAACCCTCTTTTGCTAAAAAAATATGCTTAGAGTTTCCCCCTTTTATGATCACTATACGATCAGAATACGTGCTTCGTGTCATAATAACACTGCTCCACCCATCAAGCTAAACAAGCTTAGTTGTTCAAATACGAATCTGGTATTATTAAAACAGAGTTGTTTAATTGGTCAGCTAAATGTTCCTAAATTAGTTTCGAAAATGCATGTTCGCCGCTCGGGTGTGTATCTCTACAGGGTGCCCACGGTGGGCCTGCCCACCCTGGGATTTCGGGTCGTCCCAGGCCCCGATTCCCCTTTGTTCTGCTACGCGCTTTCGATCTCTACTCGCCCCCAGCCGCCTGCCTCGCCGGCGACTTGCCGTCCCCGGACGGCATGACTCTAGGAGGAGACGCCGGACTAACAAGAGGCCAGGAGCCGCTCGCCCAACAGCGTCACCGCTGCCCGGGCGCGCCGCCGTGCCTACCTTCCCAGTCCATTCAGGGCTCAGGCGTGCAGCACCCACCAAGCCAAGCCGATTTATCCTGAGATACGTCCTCAACACTCAGCAGCCACTCCTCATCACCCATTTTCTAATTGATTCATTACTCATTAGGTAGGACTGTCATTAGGGTTTGTTGTGTGCTCAGTGCTACCTACACTTAATGGTTCAGATGTATTTCGGTAATCTTTAGTACCTCTAAAGTTCACAGGGTTTTCAAAATTCCGGCCCTCGGAACAGAAACTAGTCATTTTGGATTGTTGGTCGTAGTGACATTGACCCAGATTACTACTGCAAGCCAGGTTTGTTGACAATTTTACTTGTCTTTCTTACTCATTCGATATAATATCCAATTATTCACGTCGATTAGTTGCAAACAATAAGTGCTAGACAAACTTCTTCATTCAGATTTTGGACGGTCTCTTACTGCAGTTACAATTCTGCATACTTGTCCTAGTAAGCTCACAAGTAAATGATTGATTCACTACATCTATGCTTGCCTTGTCATATTTGTTGTCAATATTCTTTTAGGGTGGACCACCCTGTTTCTAAATACTGGAACCATAGACATGAGTGAATAGTATTTCTCTATGTGATCTCTTCCATCATGTGTGGGTAACGAACACTGCATTGTATAGAAAGAAAGTGTCATTTCCAGCTTTTACATAGGTTTTGATCTTTTACATGGAATACAATCTGCCTACTTGCTTTGTGTCGCATTACCAACACTCCACCCTTGAAGCTAAACATTACGCCACTCATAATTGCTTAGTTTATTTGTTCAAATACGAATTTCATATGATTCTAATGTTCCTACTTCAATTTTGAAATGTGTGCCTGCCTGTTAGAGACATAAGGGGTTTGTATTTCTGTGTGTGGTCTGGTCAGCACGGTTGGGGAGGTGAACTTTGCATATGCAGGGGTTTATAGGGAGACACTCTCCGAGTTGAATCCGCAATGCATTCCATAGATAATCTGACTACTTTTTATGTTTTCATGAATCTCAGATTCTGAACAGCATCATAATGATTATGAGCTTGCGCGCATGAAAAGAATAAAGCAGAACAATGTCATGGCTGTCAAACTTGGCATTAAGGGACTGAAATCAAGTCTGGATGCAATGCAATGCAAACGCTCTCCAACTACAGATTCATGCTCAAAATATGATCCTAACAGTGATTCTGAGCTAGAGGGAGACCCAAGTCAATGTAGCTCCCTAGTGGAGGAGTCAGAGGAAGATGCCCTATCTTATTCACCCATCAAGGTACTTGTTCTAACTTTCCAAGGTTACATTGCTCGCACATATCTTGCAACTGATGCTTTGCATTGCTTCTACTTTGTTGAACTGCCATTAGCTTAGTTTACACATCGTGTATGTGAATACGCCCTGCCTATCCATTTTCAGTACATATTCCATCTGTCATCATACCATATTTATCCATTCAAATGTTGTTCTTGTGTATCAGACGTTCAAAAGGAAGAGGGCGATTGCTGATCGTGGAGGAGCACAAGCAAAGTATTTGGAAAAGGTAGTGGCACCTGATAAATCAAATAGCCCATTAGGTGTAGTTGCAATATCACCTGACCCACAAAATACCCCAACTCTAGCAGACTCTAGCCCTACTACACTGGCCATTTCTGATGCCCCAACTCAGCAGACCCCAAATGCAGCAAATAGTATGATTATGCCAGTTGACATAGCACCAGCTGTACGACGCAAAACCCCCCATTCCAGCAAAGAGTACACCAAATCCAGTTGCCAAATCCCTTTTCGAACCAGAGAGAGCCCCAATTGCAGCAAATAGGACCCATATTCCATTTCTTCCCAGTTTAGAAGACGAAGCTTATGTTGTTGTCAGGAACTTTGTGCGCATCTTTCCTTCATGGAAATATTATACCGCAGACACAGAACAATTTCCAGTCTTCCTCCGCAACTTACGCGTAAAATGTACTAATGTTATTCATGGTCATTACTGCATATGTTTCTGCTGACAGAAGACACAAGATTTCATTCTTTTAAATAGGCGAGGAGCAAACTGGATTGTGATGACGAGCAAGGGTTGGTTGCGCTTTTCAAGCACTCGTTGATGAAGTATCGTTCCTACCTGAGGCAAGCGCACTTCGATGGCAAGCCTCTGAACGAAATTTCTGTAAAGTCTCCGGTGCTACATTTATCCGACGGTGACTGGAATAATCTTGTTACACATTGGTCTCGGCTGCAGCGTAAGGTACTGTCTATGATATCACATCACAATTTGAACTACATTTCTGCATTTGCCTTAATGTCTCACTTGTACGAAAACTGTTAGCAGAAGAACATTCGTTCTCAAGGGACCACAGAATCTCGCAACTATACTGCACACTGCATTGCTCTTGTGAATACCTCTTGCCCTGTATGACCATACTTACTTTCATAACTGTTTGATTATGTAGCATCACTGCACATGTTAGCCTCGTAATCGTCCATTTAGTGGACATTATAAGATCCGTATGGACTCTTACATAAATTTAGAATCAACCCAATGCTTTTGAAGAGGTTTAGCTCTGTAGTCCTCTTGTAAGGACTGAACGTGGTCTATCACTGTACTTACATTAACAGCTACTCCCTCCATCCCATAATATAAGAACGTTTTGTACAGTACACCAGTGTTCAAAACACTCTTGTATTATGGGAAGAGGGATTGGTTCATTTTGTAGCATTCTGCATCTTATCTCCCTCGCCCACCATTTACTAAAAAAGATCAGATCTATATTTAATCTTACCAACAAGTAGAATACACAGACAATGCTAGTGCAGAAGTGTAGCCCATTGCTCTTGTCAGTACATTTTGTCCTGTAATGCTTGTACTTCCAGGGATCGGTAGTTGATTATGTAGCATCAATCTGCATCTTATCTTCATTATCCTCTATCCCTTCCAGTATTATCATATCTATAATTACTCTCTACAAAATGTAGAGTACAGGCAATGCTTATGAAGAAGATTCTGCGCTGAAATTCTTGAGTTATCCTTCCCTTGACATGGAGAAGGGCATTATAAAGCCGGTGTTAACTGTTAATGTAAGTCAGTCCTTCTAAAGCCTTTATCCTCAACTGCTGTTTAATTTGCTCATAC
Source organism: Triticum aestivum (assembly GCF_018294505.1). Taxonomy (NCBI): domain Eukaryota; kingdom Viridiplantae; phylum Streptophyta; class Magnoliopsida; order Poales; family Poaceae; genus Triticum; species Triticum aestivum. The sequence goes on from NC_057808.1 coordinate 546,472,611, forward strand.
TCCCTATCGTTTACTGCTGTTTAGTTTGCTGTTTCTACCAAAATGCATGTTCATAAGAACCGTAAGTTCTAAGTTTTACTTGGAAAACCCAATTCCTTATTCATACCATGCACATTACTTAATACTCCCTATATGTATGCTTGTTTTTGTGGATCTATAATCCAGCGTGTGGTGAAGCAGCCCACGTTTGCACCTTGTCATCTCCTGTTTTATCTTACTGATGTGGCTGATGATATGAACAACATGCCATGCACATTATCCAAAATAGATACAATGATTTTCTTTGCCCTTCATCTATGCTTGTTATGTTGACATGGTAATCCAGTAGTGTGGTCAAGCTCCCCGCATTATGAACAATGCCAAATTATGCTATTGATATTTTGAACTTACTCTTTATTTTCTAATTTGAAATTGGATAGAATTGACAGAACAGTTATCATCTTTGTTTATACACGTGCAAAACCTGTCATCTCTCTGCTTTGTTTCAGGGTGATATGCTTGATGGCATGCACAAGTCTGCTGAACGCTGTGAGACAAACCCAACATATATTGCAGCAAAGAAGGCAAAACATCTTGAAGATAGCGAGACAACCCCAAAGTCTTGTCTTGATGCAGTGTTCAAGTTACTTGAGACTAACAGTCAAACAAGCTCACATAATTCGTTGTCTGAATCAGTTCGACTTCTTCAGTCCCAAGTTCTAGCAGAAAGGCATTCTGCAACTCAACTTCGACTTGAAGTCCTATCTCTAAGAAAGATTGCGGAGAACACCAATGAGAACCTCATCGCTAAACAGCTACACCTGGAAGCTATGACCGACATGCTAGGCCGGTCTCACAGCCTTGCTCAGCAGCTTGCGCAGCAGTTCCCCCGCAAGGCTAACCTTTCTTGAACTGTCTTGGAAGTGGTCTCGGTTCAATATTATTTTGTTACGCTGCAATGTTGCCCAGTTTTTGTAATCTGCTTCTTCGTTGCGCTTTATGATCACCGGTGGCGAACTTTGATGCCCAGTGGATGTAATATGTGTAATAGCCGTGATAGCCTAGCATAAGTTGCTTGCTTATTTATTTCCTTGTTGTCTTGTTTATTTGTTTTCTTGTAGTGAGTGCAGTTCTTTTTCCGCGGTTTGCTAGTGGCTGCAATAACCTATTTTTTAAAACTATGCCAAAATAACCATGGGCTAATATTTACTGTAGTGACACTGGGCCTCCTACGGGCCGTAGAAACAGTGGGCCTTCTATGGGCCGTAGAAACAGTAGGCCTTCTACGGGCCGTAGAAACAATGGGCCTTCTACGGGCCGTAGAAACAATGGGCCTTCTATGGGCCGTATCATCAATGGGCCTTATACAGGCTGTATGATCGATTCGCCAAACATGGGCCAATAACAGGCCGCATTATGGCCGTAAACAGGCTAGAGTTGGAATCGTCCGTTCATGGGCCAACCATAACGGGCCATCGTTAATAGGCCGTATTTGATGACGCTATGAAAACGGCCCAACGTATTAACAGACCACAACGGGCCGACCACGGGCTGAATTTGGCCCACAAGCAGAAAATGACAGTAACGGGCCGTAAGTAAACAAATGCTGGAAATGAGCCCAAGAATAAATGGGCTCTGAGAAGGCCGAAAGATAACATGGGCTGGAAACGGCCCAACGGAATAATGGGCCATTAATGGGTATAAAGTGATACACTGTTCATTACGGGCCAGTTTCACCACGGGCCGTTAATGGGTGTAAAGTGATACACTGTTCATTACGGGCCAGTTTCACCACGGGCCGTTAATAGGCCAAGAGTTACATAGGGCCTCATATGGGCCGAAAGACGTCATGGGCCATACATGGGCCAGAAGTGAAAACGGGCTGGAATCATATTGGATGGCCCAGATGACGCTACTGGGCCTAATTTGGATAGGGCGTAACGGGCCTTGGGTTAGCGGGCTGTAAACGGGCTATATGTGAACAGGCCGTTAACAGGCTTTCCATGGGCTGGCCCGCCACCTTTTGACCAAGTCAAATGGGCCGGCCTTTTCACAGGAATGGGCCTCTGTTGGGCCGTGCCACGTGTCGACGTATCATAGGCGCCTTCTTTCAAATGAGTGGATGACATCTGTCCCAACGATGAGCCGACACGTGTTTCCTCCAGCCAATGATGATTTTACACGTGGAAAATCCCCATTGGTCGGGGTTGTTAACGGGTAATCGGATCCAAAACCCGACCCGATAGCTTAACGGCGTTCCATTACGGTGGATGCCACATGTCGGTCACCCTTGACGAAAGCACTTCTGTGACGCGCGATTTATTGTCATGGAAGTGGACACTTCCGTGATGATAATTTTGGTAATGTCATGGAACACTTCTACGACAGCACATGTATGACTATCTTGATTCTGTCATAAATTTGTCATGGATGTACATGCATGACAAAAAACGCGACCTGTTGTGACAAACACGTATCATCACGGAAGTGTATTTTTTTGTAGTGTAGACCCGGGGGCCATAGGTTTCACTAGTGGCTTCTCTCAAGATAGCATAAGTATTTACGGTGGGTAAACAAATTACTGTCGAGCAATTGATAGAACTGAGCATAATTATGAGAATATCTAGGTATGATCATGTATATAGGCATCACGTCCGAGACAAGTAGACCGACTCCTGCCTGCATCTACTACTATTACTCCACACATCGACCGCTATCCAGCATGCATCTAGAGTATTAAGTTCATGAAGAACAGAGTAACGCATTAAGAAAGATGACATGATGTAGAGGGATAAACTCATGCAATATGATATAAACCCTATCTTTTTATCCTCGATGGCAACAATACAATACGTGCCTTGCTGCCCCTACTGTCACTGGGAAAGGACACCGCAAGATTGAACCCAAAGCTAAGCACTTCTCCCATTGCAAGAAAGATCAATCTAGTAGGCCAAACCAAACTGATAATTCGAAGAGACTTGCAAAGATAACCAATCATACATAAAAGAATTCAGAGAAGATTCAAATATTGTTCATAGATAATCTTGATCATAAACCCACAATTCATCGGATCTCGACAAACACACCGCAAAAGAAGATTACATCGAATAGATCTCCACAAGAGAGGGGGAGAACATTGTATTGAGATCCAAAAAGAGAGAAGAAGCCATCTAGCTAATAACTATGGACTCGAAGGTCTGAGGTAAACTACTCACACTTCATCGGAGAGGCCTTAGAGATGATGTAGAGGCCCTCCATGATTAATGCCCCCTCCGGCGGAGCGCCGGAAAAGGCCCCAAGATGGGATCTCACGGGTACAGAAAGTTGCGGCGGTGGAATTAGGTTTTTGGCTCCGTACCTGGTAGTTTGGGGGTACGTAGGTATATATACGAGGAAGAAGTACGTCGGTGGAGCAACGTGGGGCCCACGAGGGTGGAGGGCGCGCCTGGGGGGTAGGCGCTCCCCCTACCTCGTGCCTTCCTCGTTCGTTGCTTTGCGTAGACTCCAAGTCCTCTGGATCACGTTCGTTCCGTTTGGACTCCGTTTGATATTCTTTTTCTGCGAAACTCTGAAATAGGCAAAAAAACAGCAATTCTGGGCTGGGCCTCCGGTTAATAGGTTAGTCCCAAAAATAATATAAAAGTGTATAATAAAGCCCAATAATGTCCAAAACAGAATATAATATAGCATGGAACAATCAAAAATTATAGATACGTTGGAGACGTATCAAGGACCTGCGAGACGTATTGGAAAACAAAGCAGGACATAGAAGATCAATCTACGGATCACGGGGGCGCGCCCCAACGCGAAACGACGACCATCACGCCGGATATACTAAAAGAAAATCCGGCCGGGCCGAATACAGCAGACCAGACTCGTATGAACTGCGTCGTGATATAGCCCGGCACAGAGGCGCCGCACACCCCCTATGCTTCACCGACGAAGTAATGGATCACGAATTCCCAGAGGGGTTTAAACCCGTGAACATTGAATCATATGATGGTACAACAGATCCCGCGGTATGGATTGAAGATTTCCTTCTCCACATTCACATGGCCCGCGGTGATGACCTACATGCCATCAAGTACCTCCCACTAAAACTCAAAGGGCCGGCCCGGCATTGGCTGAATAGCTTGCCGGGAAACTCCATTGGCAGTTGGGAGAACTTGGAAGACGCATTCCTTGACAATTTCCAGGGCACTTATGTACGACCACCGGATGCTGATGACTTGAGTCACATAACCCAACAGCCCGGGGAGTCAGCCAGGAAATTCTGGACTCGGTTCCTAACTAAAAAGAACCAAATTGTTGACTGTCCGGATGTCGAGGCCTTAGCGGCATTTAAACATAACATCCGTGACGAGTGGCTCGCCCGACACCTCGGCCAAGAGAAGTCGAAGTCCATGGCAGCCCTCACGACACTCATGACCCGCTTTTGTGCGGGCGAGGATAGCTGGCTGGCTCACAGCAACAACACATCAAGAAATCCTGGCTATTCAGATGCCAGAGATAGCAACGGCAAGCCACGTCGCAACAGACACAAGCGTCGCAACAACGGGGACAACGCCGAAGACACGGCAGTCAATGCCAGATTCAGTGGCTCCAAGTCCGGTCAGCGGAAAAAGCCGTTCAAAAGAAGCAATTCGGGCCCGTCCAGTTTGGACCGCATACTCGATCGCTCGTGTCAAATTCAAGGCACCCCCGATAAACCAGCCAACCACACCAACAGAGAATGCTGGGTGTTCAAACAGGCCGGCAAGTTGAATGCCGAAAACAAGGAAAAGGGGCTGCATAGCGACGACGAGGAGGAGCCCCGGCCGCCGAACACAGGAGGACAGAAGAAATTTCCTCCCCAAGTGAAAACGGTGAACATGATATACGCAACCCATATTCCCAAGCGGGAACGGAAGTGTGCACTAAGGGACGTCTATGAGATGGAGCCAGTCGCCCCAAAGTTCAACCCATGGTCTTCTTGTCCGATCACTTTTGATCGCAGGGACCACCCTACCAGCATCCGTCATGGCGGTTCTGCCGCATTGGTCCTTGACCCCATCATTGACGGATTTCACCTCACTCGAGTCCTTATGGACGGTGGCAGCAGCATGAACCTGCTCTATCAAGATACAGTGCGCAAAATGGGTATCGACCCCTCGAGGATCAAACCCATGAAAACCACCTTTAAAGGCGTCATACCAGGTGTAGAGGCCTGCTGCATGGGCTCAATCACACTGGAAGTGGTCTTCGGATCTCCGGACAACTTTCGAAGCGAGGAGTTAATCTTCGATATCATCCCCTTCCTCAGTGGCTATCACGCACTGCTCGGACGAACCGCATTTGCCAGATTCAATGCGGTACCGCATTATGCATACCTCAAGCTCAAAATGCCAGGACCTCGCGGGGTTATAACAGTTAATGGAAACACAGAGCGCTCGCTCCGTACGAAGGAGCACACTGCGGCCCTCGCAGCAGAAGTACAAAGCAGCCTTCTTAGGCAAACCGCCAGTTCGGCGATAAAACCCCCGGACAGCTTCAAGCGAGTCCGGAGTACCCTGCAACAGGATCGCCCGGCACGTCTAGAGCTCGCCTAGCAATTCGGCCTCCGTCCTAGTCCCAGTCAAGCGGCGAAATTTGTGCCGCGCGTACATAATTACGCACTCAAAATACCATGGGCATAGGCGGAGGCACGGCTATGGCACGGCCCACAATGCAGCTCAACCGCCTCAGGGCCCGTATATCTTTACCATTTTCTCTCTTTCAGGACCCTATTCTCTGGAAGCCCTTTCCGATAGCCTGATTATCGAACCCATCACGGGAAGGAAACACCAAGGAAGCAAGAAGCTCTGACGTACAAGGGAATCCCCAGGTGGTCTCTGATAACGAGAGCTATACCTGTTTTACATACCCACACACAGCTTGCCCTTGGATAGGACATGTCAAATAGTCCTTTTTTTATTACACTACTTGTATACATACGCTTTGACGTATCATTTAAATAACAATGTACAGCATTAGCTTATTATTACATTTCTTCATCTTTTTTCTTGTCTGCTTATTTACGACAAATTGCACCCGTACATTCTGGTACATCCAGTGCGCCAGGGGCTTCAGTGTACCCCATAACACGGCAAGAAAAGTCTGAACACTTTTGACAGTGCGGCACCCCGAACATATAGCATTATATGCATCAGCTCTGAATCATGTCTTGGGTCAATAGTTGGGTTTGCCCGGCTCCCATGTTTTGGTGCCTTACGTTCCGCTATATCGGCTAAGCTAGCACTGGGAGAACTACTGCGATTGTGTCTCGGTTCTTCCGGACGAGCACCTCAGTAGAGAAAGCCGAAAACTGACTGTCATGATGCGGCAAGAGCTAGGCACTGTTCGAGAGGTCTCAAATCCTTAAAGATTTTTTCCGCTTCGGGCGAGGAATCGGCCTTGTCCGATTTCGGCATATATAGCGCCCCAAGTTCGGCCTTCCGAATACTAGGGGCTTCGCCAAAATTTAAAATTGTAGACTTCTATGGCTAAGTGAGAGTGATAAAGCTATATAGTCCGATTGCCTTGTTCGCTGCGCTAAACACCTCCTTAAAGGACCAAAAAAAATTTGGATAAAGAGTGTTTAAGATTTATCCCGAACACCTCAGTACTACTTACATGGGGGCAGAAGCCGACGACTGGCCAACTCTCAGATTTTATAAACAGCCGCACAGAAGGTAATATTTTAAATCGACAAGCGTTATATAGCGCACATGAACTCGTTTTCATATTACAGGATCACATGAGTACATTCATTCAAATATTACATCCTTAGTACATTCCTCCGCCACAAGGCGGGCACCCTTCAGGACACTGTCATAATACTTTTTGGGGTGGCGATGCTCCTTGCCCTCCGGTGGCCCCTCCTTCACCAGCTTTTCGGCATCCATCTTCGCCCAGTGCACTTTCGCACGGGCAAAGGCCTTGCGCGCACCTTCAATGTAGACGGACCGCTTTATGACTTCAAGCCGGGGGCAGGCTTTCACAAGCCGCTTTACCAGGCCGAAGCAGCTGCCGGGCAGGGGCTCGCTAGGCCACATCCGGACTATGAGACCCTTCATGGCCAGTTCGGCCGCCTTGTGAATCTCGACCAGTTGCTTCAGCTGGTCGCTCAAGGGCACCGGATGTTCGGTCCCAACATATTGAGACCAGAACAACTTTTCCGTCGAGCTCCCTTCCTCGGCCCGGTAGAACTCCGCGGCATCCAATACGCTGCGCGATAAATCTGCGAACGCTCCTGGAGAGCTCCGAATTCGGGTAAGTAAAAGGAAAGTCTCCTTCACATGCTTGTTTTGCATAATGAATGCCTTACCCGCCGCTATCTTCTTGACCGCCTGCATCTCCTGAAGGGCCTTTTGGGATTCAGCCTTGGCATTTTGTGCATTCTCGAGGGCCTTCGCAAGCTCGGACCCTTGCGTCTTAGAGTCACGCTCCAAGGACTCGTATTTCTTGACGAAATCCCGGAGCTCTTGTTGGACCTCGCCGACTCGGGCCTCTTGCTTCTCGCGCTTGATGCGCTCCTTGGCCGCTCTGTCTTCGGCCTTGGACAGCGCCTTCTTCAGGGTCGCCACTTCGGTCAGGGCCCCTATCAAAATTCATGACGATCCTATGATCTAAAAACCACTTTTTCTTTATTAATATACAGACGGGGTATCACTTACCTTTGTTTTCTTCGAGCTGCCTCTTGGTAAGGCCGAGCTCTTCCTCGGACCGCTCAAGGTCCCGCTTCAGTCCGAAGACCTCCGCAGTACGAGCGGCAGCGGCCAGCAGCGAAGCCTGCTTATTCACATAGACATATTCTGGTTAGACTCCTGTGATTGTTATTTGATCCTCTGTTCGGCCTTTCTTTCCGAACACCAAACAGAGCATCAGGGGCTACTGTCTATGCTGTGATAATTTCTCATAATTTGATTACTTACCTCAAAGCCTGTTAGGAGGCTGGCACAGGCTTCGGTCAATCCGCTTTTGGCGGACCAAACTTTCTCGACCACCGCATTCATGATAGCGCGGTGCTCTTCATCAATGGAAGCGCCACGAAGCGCTTCCAGCAAGTTGTCTGATGCCTCTGGATGGACAGAGGCCATCGGCACAGACGGCTCGCCCCCCTTAGCGAGGGGTCGCCTGTCAGAATCCGGAACCACTAGAGGTTCCGGTGCAGTATCCGGCTGGGGGCCAAACTCGCTGCGGCCCCCGTCATCAGAACCCGTGGGAGTCTTACCCCCCACGCGCCCGGCGTCGGGGATGTCGCCTTGGGGCGCCTCCAGAATTATCCCCCTTGGTCCGGTATCCTCTGAGACAGCACCTCGGTGTCGTCCGTGGGCCGGGGGGAGGTCGCTGTCGGGAGCGAATAGTTGTTCATCGCCGACTGGCCCAAAGACCCATCCGAAGAGGATACGTCGATGTGGGCTTTGGACGGACTGCATGATCATGTTTGACATGATATAAGAAGCAATAAAACAAAACATACCAGAACTATTATAGTATCCGGATACTTACGACTTCGCCAGGGGCTTGTCCCTGGGCAACCACTCCTCGTCGCTGTAAGCGGCTGTTGTGGAGTGGTCCGGAGGGAGGATCCTTCCCTTCTTGGACCCTTCGGCCTCCCCAGATGGGGCGGCCTTCCTTTTCTTCCCCCCCCCCCCGGTTGGGGGGGAGAACATTCCTCTTCCTCCTCCTCGTTTTCGTGGGAGGAGTGCGCCTCGGTGTTTTCGGACGATGAGTCCGATACAACCTTGCGCCAGAGACCTTTCCCGGTCCCCGCGGCCTTCTTCTTGGCCTTCTTCTCCGGCGCCTCATAGGGCGCCGGAACCAGCATCTCCGTTAAGAGAGCCGTTGCTGGATCTTCGGGCAGTGGATCCGGACAATCGATCCGCTCCACTGTCGCTACCCAGTCCTGTTAAAATGGCGTGGAGGTTCAGATCCCTCGCACGATTTTACTGGGGAAAGGAACATCTTGTGAGATATAAAGAGCTTACCGGATTGGCAGGGCGCTTTGCGCTGAGTCCGCGATCCTCGGTAAGGGAAGGAGGTACCTCGGCGGCCTTGAACAGCACCTTCCAAACGTCTTTGTGTGTCGTGTCGAAAAGCTCTTGCAGCGTCTGGTGCTTGGCCGAGTCAAACTCCCACATATTGAATGCCCGTCTTTGACACGGGAGGATTCGGCGAAAGAGCATGACCTAGACCACGTTGACAAGCTTGATTTTCTTGCTTATCATATTCTTGACACAGTTATGTAGTCCGGTCAGCTCCACCGACAAACCCCAGGATAGGCCCTTCTCTTTCCAGGAGGTGAGCCGCATGGGGATGCCGGATCAAAATTCGGGGGCCGCCACCCAGTTGGTGCCGCGCGGCTCGGTGATGTAGAACCACCCCGATTGCCACCCCTTCACGGTCTCCACATAGGAGCCTTCGAGCCAGGTGACGTTGGGCATTCTGCCCACCATGGCGCCTCCGCACTCCGCTTGCTGCCCGACCACCACCTTCGGTTTCACGTTGAAGGTCTACAGCCATAGGCCGAAGTGGGGCTTGATGCGGAGGAAGGCCTCGCACACGACGATAAACGCCGAGATGTTGAGGATGAAATTGGGGGCCAGATCATGGAAGTCCAGCCCGTAGTAGAACATGAGCCCGCGGACAAATGGGTGGAGAGGAAATCCCAGTCCACGGACAAAGTGGGTGAGGAGTACAACCCTCTCATGGGGTTCTGGAGTAGGGACGATCTGCCCCGCGTCTGGGAGCCGGTGCGCGATATCTGCGGCCAGGTATCCGGCTTCCCGAAGCTTCGTAATGTCCTCCTCCGTAACAGAGGAGACCATCCACTTGCCTCCCGCTCCGGACATGTTTGGAATGGCCTTGCGGAGAAGATGAGAACTTGGGCGCTGGAGCTCGAGTGCGTGAGAATTGATGGGTAGGGGAAGGTGAAGGCGTGGGTGAAAAAGAGGAATCCTTATCCCTTTATAAAGGTGGTAGAAATTGTGCGCCTCCCCACTTGCCCAGTAAAATCGCTTATTCCCCAAGCGTCGCGATTGATGGCACGGTTGGGTTACCCATACCCGTATTGATGTCACGTTATAAAAAATTGTCAGCGGATTAGATTTGTGGAATATTGTACTCTCTACGGTGGTATGTGGAATTTTTTTTGCAGAGGCGGACACGATCCTTGTGTTCAAAATCTTCTATGGAGTATTCGGGGAGGGAACCCGCCTTGCAATGCCGAAGACAATCTGCGCGCCGGACTCATCGTCATTGAAGCCTGGTTCAGGGGCTACTGAGGGAGTCCTGGATTAGGGGGTCCTCGGACAGCCGGACTATATACTTTGGCCGGACTGTTGGACTATGAAGATACAAGATTGAAGACTTCGTCCCGTGTCCGGGTGGGACTCTCCTTTGCGTGGAAGGCAAGCTTGGCAATTCGGATATGTAGATCTCCTCCCTTGTAACCGACTCTGTGTAACCCTAGCCCCCTCCGGTGTCTATATAAACCGGAGGGTTTAGTCCGTAGGACAACAATCACAATCATAATCATAGGCTAACTTCTAGGGTTTAGCCTCTACGATCTCGTGGTAGATCAACTCTTGTAATACTCATATCATCAAGATCAATCAAGCAGGAAGTAAGGTATTACCCCCATCGAGAGGGCCCGAACCTGGGTAAACATTGTGTCCCCCGCCTCCTGTTACCATTAGCCTTAGACGCACAGTTCGGGACCCCCTACCCGAGATCCGCCGGTTTTGACACCGACACCCCCAAAGTTCCATTGTTGCCCTAAGCTCCTTTTTCACCCGATCTTTCTCCCTAGCCAATGAAACTTGTTGTTGCTCTATGGTTTGGAGGAGAAGGCCTCGATCTACACTTCCACCAAGAGATATTTGATTCCCCCCCCCCCACTAATCCCTTGTGGATCTTGTTACTCTTGGGTGTTGGGGCACCCTAGACGAAAGAAGTCAACTCGGAGCCACATTTGATTGTGGTGAAGCTTCGTGGTGGTGTTCGGAGACTCCAATTAAGTTGTGGAGAGAGCGTCAACCTTGTTTGTAAGGGTTCGGTCGCCGCCTTCAAGGGCACCACTAGTGGAATCACGGCATCTTGCACTGTGCGAGGGCGTGAGGAGAATACGTGGCCCTAGTGTCTTCTTGTAGAGCATTGTGCCTCCACACTGCTCCGACGGAGACGTACCTCCCCTGAAGGGAGGGAACTTCAGTAACACATCCTCGTCTTCACCGACTCCACTTGTGGTTATTTCTTACCTTTAGTTTGTGCAAGCTTATATTGTATTGTATCCTTTGATTGCTTGTTGTTGTTTAACACATCATATAGATTGTCCACCTAGTTGCATATCTAGACAACCTATTTTATGGTTAACCATAATTTGATTAAAAGAGCTAAAAATTGATAGTTGCCTATTCAGCCCCCCTCCCCCTCTAGTCAACCATATCGATCCTTTCAATTTTCCTATTTTGTTTGTCATTATACGAGGATTCAAAGGCTAGGAATCAAGGTAACACTTCTGTCCAATATTTTTTTTGGGTGTTGAATATAGCATATTTTAGTGTTGGGAACCTGGCATTCGTAAAAAAATGGTCGGTTAATAGTCAACCGATAAAATCAATTAATCAGCCAATTTCCGATTAATCTCTAATCCCCAGCTGATCGAGACGCTAACAATAAGCGATATCCTCATCATTGCTCAAGTCTAATATTTGCTCTTGAATGTTTGTTTCTGAGCATAGGAAAATTATTTAGAGGATCATTCAAACATGGACCAAGGCAAACATAAGCAGCTCACCAGTCAGATCAATACATGAACCTACTATGGACAAGAAGACATTACCGTAAGCTTGATAAAATGAATTGAACGAATCTACCAATCCTAGGAAATTCAAGACCAAGGAACAAGGGGAATGTGTTCCTTGGTGTAGGATCAACATCTCACAGAACAATCATACACATAAACCAAAACCACAATGACATGAGCAGCTTGACATCTCTACTCCAATGGGGTGACAGAGCACAAGAACCTAGCTCTTGGAGGACACGAATCCAGGCGCTGCGACATCACGATCGTCGGACATCAGACCCGCAATGTAAGTCCGATTCTTCGACAACGACCTAATATTGAGACATGAAAGAGCAATCAAACTAGAGATGGTATCCCGCCTTCTCTAGAAATAGACGGAGGAGAGGCAAAATCCAACAAGCAACCACTAAGAACGAGTAAAGCGACGACATGAGAATATGTTACTTCGGGTAAAGAAGGGAGGGCATCTCAGAATCGACACCGGAGCCGAAGAAGAAATCGCTATGGAAGAGTGCCTCTCTCCCTCTCCCTTGCTCTATTTTCTTCGCTGCAACAGCCGCTCCCGAATGGAAAAGAGCAAAGCTGCTAGAGAGGGAGAGAAATGAAAGAGAAAAAAAGGGAAATAGGTACCGAGGAGCCCAAAAACTCAACTGTGGCCCAACAACGACACAAACGTCCACTTGTCTCACGAATCACGACACACGATTCAATGGCTACAAAATCCGACTGAATCCAAATTAAAATCATTCGATTGAAAATTAGCAAATAGTATGTTTTTATCATGGGGTTTGTAAGAAAAATAACTCCAATGTAGTCGTCGTTGGGTGGTTTACGGGCTTGAATGTATTATTATTTTTGTTACCTTTGCTATTTATTGCACTGCCATTTGTTGGCACTTGTGCTGTTATTTGGTCTGTCATTATGTTTGACTAGTACAATGCCCGTGCGTTGCCACGGGCTCTTGAAATAGTTTGCAAGAGTTATATAAAGATAATGCATGTTAAATTTCACACGTACAGACAATATAACACAGACACAATTATTTAATAATTAAAGTACATTTTTGCAATGTAAATTGCCAAAAAGAAAAATTAACGGCATGTCCTTGTAACAAACTTAATGGAGTTCCAACTAAACATCTATTATAAAATTATTAATATCTAGGTTATACGCTTAAGAAATTCTTTCACAATATACGGAAAGTTGTCTTTAGCTTCATTCCCACGATGTTTTAGCAAGTATAATAAAAACTGCTTTCTCAACTCATATCCATCCTGCACAAACAATATATGTAGTTAGTATGAAAATAAGTAACGGACAATATTCACCGCGCAAACCGGCTTGACCCGTTCCACCAGAGCATAAAATGAATCATCACTAATCATAATTCCCATTAACATCAACCAGTATTCTTGGTGTTTATTACTGTTAGTCAACTGGCATTTCAAGTTTCATTACTGCCTAAAATGAAGGTTATCACTCTAAAATAGCATGGTCATATTAGTGACCGTGCAAACTTCAAGATTTAAAACCGATAAGCAGCCCTTCAAATTGGAAAGGGTGCACGTGCAACGCACGTAAGTTTAGGAATTTCTTCATCATTTTGATTATCTAAATCAATTTTTTTCATAATAGTTATCACAATAACATGTTATGTTTAACAAGAATTGGTCTAAACTGAAATTTTATAACAAACCAAAGTCCAATTTCGGCAAACAGCCTCCTCGCTAGCAAGATGTGTCAGCACCATCCAATCGCCATCTCACAACTGTCATCCTGGTGGTTTGGATTTCTGAATATGTTTGTCTCTTTCCTGCCGCACGCAACACTTTATCTCCATGTCACGCCGAATCTTCTTTTTGGGCTATCATCAGGGGATTTTGTCTACCTAAATATAATTACACACCATGAAGACAAGCTCGAATTGCTGGTGGCTTGGATCGTCTCAACAACACCCAACCAAGAACCAACCGACCAGGCTCGATCCTCTGCAAGGAGGGCATACCAAATCATCTCCTTTTTTATCAACACAGATAGAATGTTCAAAACAATGCCATCTTAATCAACATGGGCAAAACATAGCAAAAAATAAGGACATGCTATTGTTCTACGCGAGACAATAAGCAACTTCAGCATCCAGTGTCCCATCATCTACCATGAAGATTGGGAACTCCGTCGTTCCAAGATATGCTTCAATGTTTCAATATTTCAAGATTGGGAACTCATTGCATGTAACTTTTTTCTTGCTTGTTAGCCCCACAACAGAAAACATTAAGGTTTCAAAACAAAAGAAAACATTTGAACAAAAGAAAGTTAACGTATAGCAGATCTCAATCCATCTTACATCGCAAACTGTTAACCCCAATATTTCATGATCTGAATGGGGGAATTAAGGTTGGATTTTGTCTCTGACGAATCAGATTTCTGGACATTGTCAACATCAAGATTCCATCTCATGGTTTCATAACAATCAACCTGTACATGGATCTCTGATTAAATTCTAGCCACTACCATGAAGCTCCCGGTCAGCAAGAGTTGTATTTTTTCTGTTTAAGCGGGCACCTAGTTTTTCTAATACATGGATGTAATTCTCCCCATGTGGCTCAAAAGAAGCATGATGCCCCTGGGTTCCTGAACCTTGACCCAACGCCACCCATTTATTTGTGACAATTTATGCCCAAATTTATCTCAAACAAAAGGTATGCCCAGATCTGTAACACAAGCAGCTGAACAATTAAAAAATATAAATATCCTAGCCTTCTTTTTCATACAACTCATGAGATTCTACAGCAACAAAAATGATTTTACATTGTTTTTCACACACACATGAACCAGAGCTGCTAGGCGGCAATATTCCACCATTTGACAATAACTATAACGATAAAGAATGACTACCAGACCATATCCTTTACTACATAATGGAATACTAATGTGCAAACAAATGCCACTATTGCTCCTGAAGTATTCATATCATCGAGTAAGAATGGTTGCATGTTTATCACCTTTTCCAATCCAATGAAACTGATGTTATAACGCATTACACATGCTATGAAAGAAATTGATGAGAACAATATTACATTTGCTCTTACTGCAAATCAACGCCAACAAATCTATAATAGGTTCATGCATAAAGCAAGTGAATTTGAAAAAGAAACCAGAACCTTATTAAGTTATCCTAATTCCATGCGAAGTTGCCTAGGAAAAATAGAAGTGGAGGATCAAGGTGGATTCCAAATAATAGTAATATAATACTCCTTCAAGGTAAAAAAATAAAATCTAGTGGGTACAAGCATTTTGAATAATAAAGAAAATTAAGATCTAACTATATACGTGCAATGCATGTTTCTAAAATTCAAAGTATGTATGAATATATGTAAATAAAAGTTTTGCTTAGGTCATAATTTTCCATACTTCACAAACATCTTATCCTGTCAAATCATTGGTGCACGTCCCCATTGTGCAGGATTTTTTTGGAACTTCCTATCTCCACTTACATCATGGATAGCATACAGCAAAAGTTAATTAAAATTCAATAGACTTCTATGAGATGACATGAGTGACGATCGGTGCAGGTTTATGGCATTGAGCATCATCTACTAACCCTTCAAAATGATGATTTTCATTTGGACCAAGTACATCTCAAGCTGCAAGCACAATAAAATCACCATGGGCTTGGAGCCCACCATCTCTCCACGTTCCTGCATGTGAAGAATTAACCAGTGCCCCAAGTCAGAACTACTGCATACCTTATTCATGTAGACCTTACTAAAAATTCAGAAAATATGCAGAGTATCCATTTTGTTAACCTAGCTATCTGCAGTCCAAGACAGAGCGTGACCATAATCCACACTACAACACATGAATATAGCTACCTTATGGGGCATATATGCCTAATCCTCATATCTTCTTGTTTGGAAAAGAGTTGACCATTTGCACATAGTATAGAATGGCGAAGATTGAACATGCTCTCGTACAATTGGGGAATGGTGTGGAGCTCCATAAGCGACGGCGGCGATGCCGACTACAGTTGTTCTGACAGGAACTAATTTGCTTACTCTTCGTTTTCAGTTAACCACATAGTACTACACTGCCATATACAAAATCAGGAGAGGAAGGTACCTTCTGTACGCCCACTGCACGGGAGAGTTTTGTGGCGGACTGTATACCTGGACGCGATAATCTTATTTCGGAGGAGCGCCCAACTGCGGCATGGAGGTCGGAGAGGGGTGAGAGCCGGACCGGCGTGATCCACACAGTGCAAACCTGATAAACAAATCGCAAAAGTCCAGCACCTGGTTTACTGCAAGGAGCTCGCTGGTGTCCAGATTCAACCCGAGGTAGACTTGCCCATTATCTCGCCCTTCCGCCATCGGATCGGCGGGATGTCCCCTGCTCAGCCGCTCCCGTCGACAGGTACGGCCGTCCGCGACTGCAGGCATTGTGGCGGCGAGGGACTCTTGGAGATGCGATCGAGCAGCCTACCCCTTGACTTGCAAAGGCAGGAGCTGATACGGACGCCGATCCCACTGAGGGGCCCGGCGGAGTGCTGGTGCGGACTTGATGAATCGACACATGAAGTCGAATAGATCATGGAGCCCGGCACCGCCGCCGGCATCAGCGGGGTCCCGTCGCATGGGTCGTGGTCTAGGCTCGGGGGTCGTGTCGACGGCGGCATGGAGGTAAGAGAGGTGAGAGCATGCTGGTCGTGCCCTTGCTCCCCTCCCTTCCTTCTGTTCTCCCTGGAACCGCAGCAGGCCATGGAGGAGCTCAACCGCCGCCGTCGTCCCTCCGACTCTCGCCGGAGCCGTCCGTCGTCGACCCGATCCTGCTGCCATCCGCCAGATCCACAGCAGCCCCGCCGGAGCCCACAACTTGGCCATCACCGTTCCCTCGAGATGCCGCCGCCTCCCCGTGTTGACCGCGTCGCTCACCTGCATTCAGGGATCTTTCGATATCGGATTGTGTTTTCCTTTCCTTGGATTAGGAAACGATGTACCGGGGTCGACGCGGGGCCCGCGGAACGTTTGGTACGGCGGAGTTTTCGTCCGCCCAGGTAAATTGCTAAGCGTGTTTTTGGCTCTGGATTAGTATAATCTTAACGGTTGGATTAAATTAAGTGATTCTGATCGTGTGGTTATAATTGAGCTATGTTGTTATGTGTACGTTAGGCTGGGTACACTTAGTGATGTACATGTTTTCTTCTTTAATAAGTAGTAGAGATGGTTTACTTATGAATTTCTTTAAATCCATTATTTGTTTCCTGAAAATCTATTATTTATTTCCTAAAGCAAATTGCATTAATGAGAGAAATTCACTGATTTGGTTAAGGTAGGAAAGAATCTATTATTTATTTCCTAAAGCAAATTGCATTAATGGAAGAGATCCGTTGATTTGGCTAAGGTAGGAAAGAATCTATTATTTGTTTCCTAAAGCAAATTGCATTTATAAAAGAGATTCGTTGATTTGGCTAAGCTAGGAAAGTTAGATCCGTGATCTTTTGTCATTAGGAAAGTGTTGAAAATAAACCGTATTAAATCCATTATTTGTTTCCTGAAAATCTATTATTTATTTCCTAAAGCAAATTGCATTAATGAGAGAAATTCACTGATTTGGTTAAGGTAGGAAAGAATCTATTATTTATTTCCTAAAGCAAATTGCATTAATGTAAGAGATCCGTTGATTTGGCTAAGGTAGGAAAGAATCTATTATTTGTTTCCTAAAGCAAATTGCATTTATAAAAGAGATTCGTTGATTTGGCTAAGCTAGGAAAGTTAGATCCGTGATCTTTTGTCATTAGGAAAGTGTTGAAAATAAACCGTACCGGACTACCAACTCCTCCATTAGGTTTTTTTTCGCTGGTTAATCTTGGTAGGTCTTTTTTCGTTGGTTAACCTTCGTAGGTCTATTTTTTGGTACGTGGATGGGTGCAGGTTGGGGCCTCAGGAGGAGGTTTTTTCGGTTTCTGGTGGATAAGTCAGAGGTGGGAGTGAGGACGAAAAAAACCGGACGAAAATGGTGGGACGAAAATAAACCCGGAACGGAGACTATCAACAGCTTCATTAGGAGTAGAGATGAGTAGATCGAAAATTTGTTCTACAAAAAAATTGATTTGTGTGGAATAATTGCGGTCGACACGACAAATTTGCCCCGGAAATATCTACCTTGTTGCTTTCCTCTCCCGGTGAAAATTATCCTCAGCCTCAGCCAGAAAAAGAAAATGTCGGCATCATCACATCAGATCGCGCTGCCCAGTGCCCACCCCAGACAGCAGAGCAGAGCACGTCCTCTTCACAGCGGCGACACTTGTGGAAGTGGATGTGGATCTGATGCACGACCAAACCCAATTTTCTTCTATTATTTCCCACTGTAAAATTCGCCGGGTTTATCCACTCCGCACGCACGCAGCACCAGCGAGTAATCGCCTGCCATGGCTCGCCGCGCCGACCTCCACCTCGCCGCCCTCGTCGTGCTGCTAGCCGCCGCTCCCGCGCTCTCCGCCGCGGCCGGCACCATCGTATTCACCACGCTCGGCCGCACCCGCTACGCCTTCGACGTCTACGCCCTCCCGCTCGCCCCCTCCCTCTCCGCCTCCCCTGCCCCAGAGCTCCGCCTCACCGACGGCGCCTCCGTCAACTACAACGGCAACTTCGCGCCCTCCTCCGCGGCGCTGCTCTTCGTCTCCGAGCGCAACGGATCCCTCAACGTCTACCTCACCCCCGCCCCGCCCTCCTCCTCCTCTGCCTCCCGCCGCGAGGCGCTCGAGGAGGAGAACTCGGCGCCCCCGACGCCGCTGCTGCCCTGGGACCCCGTCGCGCTGCGGGACCGCCCGGCGCTCACCCGCGACGGCTCCCGCCTCGTCTACGTCTCCACCGCGGCCCCCGCGCCCGCCCCGCGCCGGAGCTGGGCGGCCGTCTACGCCACCCACCTCCCCTCCGGCCGGGCCACCCGGCTCACCCCGCCCGGCGTCGCCGACTTCAGCCCCGCCCTCTCGCCCTCGGGGGACTGGACCGCCGCCGCCTCCCCCGGCGAGGCCGGCTGGGCCGGCGAGGTGCAGGACCTCCGCACCGACGTCTACGTCTTCCGGACCGACGACGGCTCCCGGCGCAAGCTGCTCGTCAAAGACGGCGGCTGGCCCTGCTGGGCCGACGACGCCACGCTCTTCTTCCACCGCCGGGACAGCGACGGCTGGTACGGCGTGTACCGCGCCAAGATCGAGGTCTCCGATGACGGGCTCCTGGCGGCGGCCTCGTCCGTGGAGCGGGTCACCCCGCCGGGGTTCCACGCCTTCACGCCCGCGGCGTCGCCCGGCGCGCCGGGGCTCGTCGCGGTGGCCACCAGGCGACCCGGCTCCGACTACCGGCACATCGAGGTGATCGATCTGACCAGCGGCGCCAACAACGCCGCCTACTTCGAGGTCACCAGGCCCGTGGCGCCGCGGGCGCACCACTTCAACCCGTTCGTCTCGCCGGACGGCGCGCGCGTCGGGTACCACCGGTGCCGGGGCAGCGGGAACGGGGACTCGCCGCTGCTGCTGGAGAGCCTCAAGAGCCCGGCGCCGGAGTCGCTGTTCAGGATCGACGGGTCGTACCCTTCCTTCTCGCCCGACGGCAAGAGGATCGCCTTCGTGGGGCTGCCGGGGCTGTACGTGGTGAACTCCGACGGCTCCGGCGGCCGCCGCAAGATCTTCTCCGGGAACGCGTTCCCCACGTCGTGGGACTGGAAGAGGAAAGGGGTGATCTACACCAGCATCGGGCCGGACTTCGCGAGCGAGGGCACGGAGGTGGACGTGGTGGCCGTGTCCCTCGGCGACGAGGACGACGGCGGCGGCGGCGGCGTCTCTCAGATTTCCATCAAGAAGCTCACAATCGGAGGCGAGAACAACGCGTTCCCGTCGCCGTCGCCGGACGGCAAGTGGCTGGTGTTCCGGTCGGGGAGGTCCGGGCACAAGAACCTGTACATCATGGACGCGGAGGACGGCGAGGCCGGCGGCATCCGGCGCCTGACGGACGGCCCATGGACCGACACCATGTGCAACTGGTCGCCGGACGGCGAGTGGATCGCCTTCGCCTCCGACCGGCACAACCCGGGCGGCGGCAGCTTCGCCATCTACATGATCCACCCGAACGGCACCGGGCTGCGGCGGGTGGTGCACAGCGCCGACGGCGGCAGGACGAACCACCCCTGGTTCAGCCCGGACTCCAAGCGCATGGTGTTCACCTCGGACCTCGCCGCCGTGTCCGCCGAGCCCATTTCGAACCCGCACCACTATCAGCCCTACGGCGAGATCTTCACCATCAACATCGACGGCTCGGGGCTCCAGCGGCTCACGCACAACTCGTTCGAGGACGGCACGCCGTCGTGGACGGCGCAGTTCCTCGAGCCCCGGGACGTCGGGGAGACGCTGCGAGCCTCCGGGAGCTGCGAGTTCCAGGACTGCCACTGGCTCAGCATAGAGGACGATGCCCAGCCTGCACATTATGGCCTTCGCTATGCCCATGGCAACAAGAAGATCGGCTGCTAGAAGCTGTGTCCTGATGATGATGTCAAGGAGAGCATGTCATGCCTGTGCTGTATATAAATGTTTGCCCTCTAGTGCAGGAGCCTGCCTGCATTCTACTAAATTGGTACTGTACCTGTATTTCCCCAGGAATAAGGCCATGTAAAGTGAGGCAATTTTCAGGCAAATATGGACCAAATTGCCATTGGGATATGTATGTACTATATGAAGCTATGTCCACTTGTTAATTTGTAGCAAGAGAAGTGTGGTTTGAAGCAATTCTACAACAATTCTATTGCTGACTCTGACTGTCAAGTAGTGCATACACTGGGAAGAACTGAGGCAAGATCATAAACAAAAATTCAACTCTACAGGCTAACAGGAATTCTTCTTATCTTACAATCATACACACACACACTACAAATACCGATATAACTCATGCGGACCAAGCAATATCCCATAGGCTTCTGCTGCTCCAGGGGCTCTACCGACAATCTATCTAGTGAATGACCTTCGCCACCATACCTGGAAGGCTCGGCTAAGGTTCGGGCATTCCGCGCCCCTAGATGCGAAGCACTGGAACCATTCCTCAAATAGGCTCTGCTGCTCCCGAAGCGGAAGGGTGAGAAGGGCTTGCCCCAGGCTATCCTCCAGCGCTCTCGCATCCAGTCCTTTCGAGCACCTTTGAAGCCAGCCGAAATCAGTTAACATCGGCGTGAACCATCCCCGGAACAGTTGGCTCCTCAGATCGCTGGGGCACTGCACTTTCCCTTGCCCGAGCGCGATGAACACGCCAGCTGATATCCGGCTCAGCTCGTACCTGAACATTGGTGATGCTTGCTCGTGCATCCTGATGAGATCGTCTTGCCCGGCCCACAGCACGACGAAATTCTCTGCCATATCATTGTTCACCAGGATCTCAAATAGCCAGCTGAGGTTCTCACTTTGCTTGCTCACTCTCTCAATCATGGGTTTATTGTGCCTAATTTTCAGTGCCTGGTCTGTGCCGCATTTTGGCTCCAAGTCTTGCTTAAAAAGTTCCACCAGCAAGTTCAGACATGAGCAGCAAATCTGGTAGAGGCTCCTTTTGTTTAATCCGGACAAATCCTTTTGATACACTGAGCTTTTGCTTAGAAGACCATTGATCAAAGACTGCATATCTTTTCTTGCACTGTTGTTTGTGCTGCTGGTGACAGATTGGATGAGCTGACCAGTCAGGTCTTCCGAGCTGCTAGACGGCTGTGTTTGCAATCTTGCCAATACATCTTTTAATAACGCTTCATCGAAAGTGCATCTAGCAAAGAGGTGCTTTAGCTTCTCTTCCTCATTCTCATTCCATGGAACTGCTTCAATGTACTCCAAACATGATCTGATTCCTTTGTCAAACATAATCGAGGAAGCCACCTGCAATTCAAAATCAAAACAACATCTATCAGACCTATTGTGAGATGCTACCTAAACTATTATCTCTTTCTTTTGCGAGAATCATGTCAGAAAGAAGACCCATTAAGGTAATATTAGTAGCATGTGTAAACAATGTTCTATTATTATTGATGTTGCTGTTCAACTGCATACCTAATCTGTAATTGGTATCACTCTGTTAAAATGTAGACCACCAGGCCATACTGTGTTACAAGATGTTCAATATAAACAGCGTGCAGAGTAACTGACAGCAGTTAAAGGACCAACCAATGTGTCATGGAGCAAATGCAATTTCTCCAAAGTTAAAATAATTTGTCATAATAATCTATGTTGCAAACATTCTGTACCAATTTTGGTACCACTAAAATTAGACTACTCTGTTTATGTTTCCATCTTAATCAGAGCTTTTATGTTGTCGCGCTGTCATACTATTTATCAATGGGCTGACTTCAGATCCAAGGACACCCTATCAGCACACACACATTATTGATTTGTCCTCCCATAATTACACTCAACAGATCGGACCATGATATCGGCTGATTAGGTAGACAATGTTCCATGTAGAAGAATCAACTCTTTCATTTAATTCACTAACGAAGAAGTGAAAGCACTAGCTAACTATCAATTACTTCTTGGTTGGTTTCACACTCCCATCTGTCCAGACCTAGCTTATCTGGATACATTGTTTGGCGTTGTACGCTCACCACCATGCGACAACTCAAGCGCCTGCCCAGCTAACTTGCGTCCATGGCCTTAGCAGCCTAACTAGTGTACAGAAGATCAATTTATGAATCCTGAAGGTGGCACTTGTATTTCTCAATAAGACATACTGGTCTCAGGTTTATGGGCCCTATAATCCCAAAAAAGTTGTATGGCTTGCACCAGCAAAATTGTCGGTATAACTCCAACCATAACAAATGTGGCTTCTCAGAAACCGCGTATGACGTAATATCGACGCAATTCCAGTGATTTCGACATAGACAGCTAAGTTCATTTTCCATCGTTACAACAGGCTAAAATCCAAAAACATGTGCATTTAGTAGTTACTAACTAATAGAGCAGTTAAACATGACCATCAATCATCAAGCTCACAAAATTTCAAAGGGGCCAATCAATTTGCACTGTAGTAAATCTGCAACGTGCTGTCAGCCTCACACAAACATCATCTGTGCAAGCACACGGCCACCACGGTGTACGTATCAGAACTGAGCTGTACATCAAATACTAGGAAAGGATGTGCATCTCTCATCATTCTCACCTCGAGGACGGCGATGGCCCGCGAGACGCCGGCCTTGGCGAGCCACCGCGGAGCGTCGGCCTGGAACATGAGCTCCACGGCGTCCCTGAAGGCGGCGACGTTGTCCACCCCGTCGACCTCGATCCTCCTGGCCCCGGCGGCGGCGTTGGGCTCGGGCGCCATGGCGGCGAAGAAGGCGCTGCTCCCGCAGAGCACGGCGGAGTCGAGGTCCATGACGTAGCCGGAGCCGCCGTCCCGCCCCCGCAGGCAGAGCCTCAGATCCAGCCCCTCCCCCTGCCCCTCCTCCTCCTCCTCCCGCACCGCGACGAACGGGGCCGGCGGCGGCTGCTCCGGATGGGGGTTGTGGGGGTGGTCGGTCATGGTGGGGGTGGGAGGAGGGTGGTGGGCGTCGGGGTCGATGGGGGAGACGCGGCCCGGGGAGAGGATCCGGCGCGGGTAGTCGATGAGGCCCGCCAGCTTGGAGGAGGGCGAGCCGTGGAAGGAGGAGGGGGATTTCGGCGGCAGCTGTGGCTGCTTCCGCGGGCCCTCGCCGCCGGTGCACACAGATCCTGCTGCAGCTGGCGCGGCGGCGTGGGAGAGGGTGCGGTGGGGGAGGCGGTGGTCGGGGCTGGGCGGGACGCCGGTGAAGGAGCAGCACCAGCCGGCGACGGGGCCGCGGCGACGGAGGTGGCGGGCGGCGTG
>NC_057808.1:546496560-546555284 GCF_018294505.1 Triticum aestivum
CCACCGATGAGGTAGCGGAGGGGAATAATTGCTGCGGTGCGGCGGGGCCGATGGGATGAGATGGGCCGGGCTGGAGTGGGGCCGGCGTGCAAGGGCGAGGTGGCGCCTCGGGTCGGATGGAATGAAGTGAACCCGCACCTACTCCGGCGGTGCGGCGGTGCGATGGCTGTGGCCGGAGTGCGCGCAGATCTACTGTTGTGTGGGCGCGTGTGCGTGGGGCTGGCCTTGCGTGCCGGCGGGACCGGAAGTGTGTGCACTCAGATGGATGGATGGGAGCGCAGTGGAGTGGCAGTTTGCGCTGCGTCCGTACGGCCGGTCCGTACTTTCTTTCCCGTGCCGTGCGGTTTAGAGGGATTTATTTGCATGTTTTACCACAAAGAACAGAGGCTACGAAAAACGGAAAGGTTTAAGGAAAAACAGAAAAATTGTACTGGCGGTCACTCAGGTTGTCCTCCAAGTACAGTGCTCGCTCTGTTCACCTACTCCAGCGACATGTACTTCGGTACAGAGGGAGTAGTACGCTATGGTCACTCGACTCCTGTTGACATTGACGATGTAATAGGTTAGGGAGATGGCGACCTCATAATGTAGATGAAGATGAACCTCAAGAAAAATGCTTGAGGAAGAGATGCTGCAAATGAGCATAAACCTAATTAAATAGGCTTGGAAAAAGATCATGTAGATGAATATAGAGCGGATAAGATTGAAACCAAAGTGTGATGCAGATTGCACTTGCTACTTGTGGGCTTCTTCAACAATAGTACAAAGGCTTTCACAATCAAAGGGTATATGGATGGGCACACTTGTTCCAACAAGTGCAAGAC
The DNA here is from genome assembly GCF_018294505.1 of Triticum aestivum. NCBI lineage: Eukaryota > Viridiplantae > Streptophyta > Magnoliopsida > Poales > Poaceae > Triticum > Triticum aestivum. The sequence continues at coordinate 546,497,385 of NC_057808.1, forward strand.
TACGGCAGCATTCACAAATCATGTCCTTGCACATAGATAGTTGGAGAGATTTAGGGCAGACCAGGACATGAACCTCATGAACTTTTCAACATTCTTTAGAAAGAATGCCACATGACACCTGGAAGGATGAAATTATAGAGGGCATGAAGGCTGGCCATGAAACTAATTCATGGTGATGAAGAAATGTTGTACAACCAGCTCCAGAATTATGCAAATGAGATCAGTAGGAGCAATCCCCGGATAAACTTCTACGTGTCGCTTGATGGGGCAGCAAAGTTTACAAAACTATACATGTGCCTTGATGCTTGCAAGAGTGGCTTTCTTCAGGGATGCAGGCCAGTGGTCTTTCTAGGTGGTTGTCATATTAAGACTAGATACAAAGGACGATTGCTTGCAGTTGTAGGTGCTGACTCAAATGGGTGCATCTTTACTATAGCCTTTGATGTTGTTGAAGTGGAGGACGCGCCAATTTGGAACTGGATTCTGGATACACTTAAAAGAGATCGTGTCATGGCATCATTAGCACAGCACCTTGGACTATAATGTCAGACAAACAAAAGGTAGTTTCATGTTGTTAATCATGCTCTTTTCCCCATGTTTTCATTGCCTAGTTAGTTGATGTACTATTTTTTTTGTTTGCGTTGCATGTAATGTGCAGGGTCTCATTAATGCAATTAGTGAAGTGTTTCCTGAGTCAGAACAAATGTTCTGTGTCAGACATATGTGGCAAAACTTCTAGCGACATTTCAAAGGAAATATTCATAAGAATCAACCTTGAATATATAACAAGGAGTAGCACAATGAAGAAGTATGAGCACAGGATGGAAGAAATGAAGGCTATTAATGATGATGTTGTGATGCACACAAATGGCTACATGAATTGGACCCAAGCACTTGACTAAGGGCATTTCATAGTGATATCCCAAAATGTGACATACTACTGAATAACATTTCTGAGGTTTTCAACAGGTAACATATTCTCGTCATGGTGTTTTCTACTTGTCAGTAGCTTGCTTGTATTCCAATTAACTTTGTTGTAACAGCTTTGGTCATTTTGTTATCTTTCTTCAGTTTTGGTCATTTACAATGCCAAAATCCCAATGTGTTTGGTCATTTTGCTTAGTACAATCAGTTTCATCATTTAAAATGCCAAATTCCTACTTTGGTTAATGCCAAACTGAACTGGAATTGGGCTCACGTGTTTGGTACTATATGATCATTTCTCACATGAAGACACAGGTTCAACCATAAAACACTAGCATCAACAATAAATTGCCAAACATAACAACAGGTTCATACATAGAAGATGCCAGAAACAAGTTCATACAAATAACATAACAACAGATACAACTGCATTAACTTCAAACTTAACCTAAACAGCAGTACATCCAAAATACACTATCATCATGAGTAAAATGAACCTATTATCATCTGGGCACTTGCATCTAGCACCATCATGAAACTTGCATTAGTTCTTCAACATGGAGAACACAACAATGCCCACGACAAGCACTTACAACTTGCATCTTCGCCGACACCACTAGCTCTCTCCCTAGCTTCATGAGTGCAAAAGCTTGTTGCTTTGTCATGCCATTCCCAGCTTGATCATTCCTCATGCCCCGTCTAGTACTGCTGGTGGCGGCTGCATTCCTTGTGTTATGCTCATGTGCAATATGAAGTTACTCCCTTCTCACCTCTGCAGCACCAAGTGCATCCACAACAGCATTAGCATTGAGATAGTGCTTGTCAATAAGGTACTCAACATACTCCAATTTCTAGTGCCAGAAATCACAAGTCACATATCAAACAACATATGCAATGGAAAAAATGGCACCTTTCCGGTCCAAAATCACCAAAACCATGAAAATGCATGCTCCAAATTGACGACTAGCCCCATGGTTGACGCGTTTATAGAAAATCCAGGTTTCTTGCTTCTCCGCCATCGACACGTACATCTTCACCTTTTTGCGCCAGACGGGGCACCACATCAGGGGCACCAACACTGCCCACCGGCGGACAACAGAACGGAGGAGCTAGCAGCGAACATTGGCAACAGAAAGGGAGGTGTTGCCGATGAGAGAATGGGGGTGGCAAGATTGGAGATGACGGCAACTAACAGATTGGCACACCAGCCGTGGATGGGTATTTGAGGGAGGGGGGGGCAGGGATTGGTTGTGGGTTAGGGATTTCGTTGTTGGTGGGGATTTTGCCATTTTACAAATAACACCCCATGCAAAATTTGGTCGAATCGGTGCAGCATACGTGGACGTCGTGGATTGGCCAAACCGGTCTCATCTCGACCAGCTTGGGAGGCGAGCGTGAAAGCTTAGTGGTTCAGTTATTGGGGAAGGTTTACGGGAAGGCCTTTTTTAGACCTCCTATTTGACACTCTTTGCATCAAAATAGGAGGGTTGTGGCACGAGAACATCCTGAGTGAGCCAGCTCATTGCATGGACCGTGGAGTGGGTACTGTAGTGAACAAATGTATCGTGACTACTGCAGTGTTTTATTAAAAAGAAGGGGAACAATTTAAAAAACGCAAACATTTTTTCGAGACGCGCACATTTTTTTTGAAACGCGGGCATTTTTACAAAAAACTGAAAACACAAACATTTTTTGAGACTGTAAGCTTCTTTAAGTTGTGAACCATTTTTGAAAACACGAATGCCTTTCAGAAATTCATTTTTTTTTGCAATCTGTGAACATTATTTGAAAAGGCGCAAATATTTTTTGAAAACAGGAACAAATTTTGAAAATGCGTTTTTTTAATTTCTCGAAATCTATACAGCTATTGAAAAATGCCAGCAATTTCGAAAAACGCAGGTCGTGGAGTGGAACCATGGCCCGCAAAGCTCAGCATCCACACCACCGTGTCCGCGTGGGCGCATCCGAAAGCGTGGGCATGTGGCATCCGAGACAGCTCTTTGCGAATTGCGATATTCACGGCGGCGTTGGAAAGTGGCATCCTCCTCGGATGCTCTTCACGCTGAACATGTCTGTCTAAAAAGCGATTGGAACTGCGTTCGAGGTGAGGTGGGCACGGCGAAAATTATCGTGGAGGCTCACTCGAGACAGACGCCGAGCTGTCGAGCTACTACGTATTTCGCTGCCTCCGGTCTTCTTTCTTGTAACCAACTACACCACGAAACCTTCAGTGTGTTAGACTGACGTGATAACCAACTACACCACGAAACCTTTACTGACAGGAAAGAAAGGTAAAATATGAAATAGGATCGTTGTACTAATTAAGGATGGTCGGTCGCCACAGATCGTCTGCGTGAGAGAGTTGCGCCGCGCTAATCAAGTTTCTTTCTTCAAGACAAATCGAACCCTCTCCCAAGCATGCATAGACCGACAGACGGAAGTACAAACGGGGAAGGTAACCCACTATCTACTTGGTTCACAAGCCAACGTACTTTGCGTGCCTAAATTCAGAACAAGGCCGGCTTAATTACCACGCACGCACCGTCAAGCAGCTAGGTCCAAATTTACCACGCACTAGCTAGCTCGAGCCAGCCTAGCTACCTTGTCGTCCAAGCACGCAGCACTATTAACTTGCCCGCCCGGTTGGGAAGAGGCTCTCTGTGCATGTCATGCATGCATATATACACAAACACCTAGTCAATGGCCCTCGTCTCTATAGTCTTGGTCTATACTAGAGAAACATATATAATGGTAAACAAGGAATAGCATACACGAGGAGGAGGAGGCTAGAGGGAAAATCAAGCTGCTTCGTGTTCCACTTCTAGTGCTGCTCCTTCGTTTGAACAGCGATAAAAAAAAAGCATCGGTCCGATCCGATCCGATAGGGTTAACGCGCGTGTCCTCCATGGCAATGGCAATGGCATGGCGCGCCGCCTTCTCCGCGGCTTGCAAGGTTTGTGTCTCCCCCCCTCTCTTCTTTTCTCTTGTCTTTGTGTTCTTAGCTACTCCATCTGACCCGAATTAATTAATTGACGCAGCCTCTATACAATGTTGTGTAGAGGTTGCGTCTATTAATTCGGATTGGAGGTAGTATGTACATTTTCGTTCGCCCCTTTTATCCCTCGACACTAGCCCTATATCTTTTCTTGTATAATTTGGAGCTTCCGTGTCTGAAAAGAAAGCACATAAATTTTGTACGGTCTATGTTACACGGTAAATAATTGTAAATTCAGTTAGGGGCAAGGTTTGATCAATTTATAGCAAAAACAATCGAATAGCTACCATGATGATCATTGTTAAAAAAAATCTACTTCACCGAATTGTAATCAGCAAAAATAACAGTTGATTTGATCGTTGTGGGCTACTGTGCTCGATCTGCTTCTTCTCCACGAATTCTTTTGTCTTGGTTCATGGCCCGCTTGGAAGGCCCGAAGCCTGTGTAACGAAAGCTAATGGGTTCCGGGCCGGGCTGGAAAGGAAAAAATAAGTTGGCGACATCCACGACTGCGCGCCGACGGCGGGTGCGGCACCACCGCCGCCGTTCGTCAGCGCGGCGCCCATTCCCACCCCCGAACACGTTCCGCACCACCGCGTCGCGTGCTTGCCCAGAGCCCTGGCCGTCGGCTTGGAGTCGCAGTTCTCGTCCCGCTTCCAGGCGTCGTCAGCCGACGGGCGCTTCCACGACGGCGGGATGCTCCTCCGGCCCCAGCCTCTGGCGGAAGGCGCCTCGGGCGGGGAGGCGGACGAGCGCGCGAGAGGGTAGGTTCATGTGCGCTTGCAGGAAGATTTCATGGATCCAGTCTAAAAAAGTCGCTAGCTTCGCTCCTGTCGTATTTTGGTCCGGCGGATCTAGGTTGGTAGATGGACGAGTCTGGCATGAACCACTCACTGTGGAGAGACAAAACGCCACTGTCCAGGATGATCTTGCTTGTACCTCAGCTCCAGCCATTTGATCTTTGAGTATCACTTATTCCCAGGGTAGTTTGGTTGGTTCTCATATGGTATTCAGTAATTTTACTGAGCTCCCAAGCATGGCCGCGTTAGGCGGCTGTTCGATTAGTCGTGTGTAGACTGCAGAGAGTCTTACTGAAGGTTTGTTCAAGTCCTAAAAAAACACGGGGCCTTGCATTGCGATCGATGGCTAGAGTTCGTCGAGGTTGTCAGGAATTCTTCTTCTATACATGATGCTGATTCTGCAACTGCAAGAGGCAGTGTCTGCATTCCAGAAAACACACTGAAAGATCGATGCTGCTTTACTGGTTGCCAATTTTCTTTATCCCCTTCTGCTCAACCTAATCTTTGTGTGCCTATGTGTGTATGTCACAGGCTGCAAGGCATCTTGCGAGGCATCGATCGGCGAATGCGATTTGCAATGAGATTGTGTCAGCGGCCTCCGTTCCTTCTCTGAGGGCACCTGCTGCAAATACAACTACCAGCGCAGGTATATATGGCTGTTTCCACCGCATAAATTGCTGCTTTAATCAGTATACCTATGTGGCAACCGGCACCTAAAAGAAGCCCCAGTTAATTGTGCCCAATATACTACTACCTCCGTTTCTAAATATAAGTCTTTTTAGGATTTCAGTACAATCTACATACGGATGTATATAGACATATTTTAGGGTATAGATTCACTCATTTTGTTCCGTATGTAGTCCCTTATTGGAATCTCTAAAAAGTCTTATACTCCCTCCGTCCGGAAATACTTGTCGGAGAAATGCATAAAAGTGAATGTATCTAGAACTAAAATATGTCTAGATACATCCATTCCTCCGACAAGTATTTCTGGACGGAGGGAGTATTTAGGAACAGAGGGAGTATTATTCAACTAATAGACAGATGATTTGTTTTTCTTCTTCTGTGTAAACTTGGGATCTTATTACGTTATTATACGCCAAGTTGGTTGCCCTGTCGCCATGGAGAAAGTCAGTTTCTGACTGGTGCTTAATTAATGCAGGTAGGGTGCTTCGAAACCTACTACAGAGGTACCGATCAACCTCTGCTGGGCAGAGGATACGGGGCGTGCACTCTCACGCCGCTTCTCTTCGTAGCAACATTTCTAGGAGTTATCCAGAAAGAGTTATACAAAACTTCAGAGGGCAGCCCACGTTACATTCCAACACACCTGCTGCAAATACAACTACTGGTGCAGGTATATATGGTTGCAACTAGTAGTAGCATGACTGAATTGTGCCTGAATATCCTGTTTTCAGTTAGAGAGATGCTTTCTTTTTCCTCTTCTTAGTAGAATCTAGACCTTACCATATTCTACACCTTACTGGGTGCCTGTTGCCATGGATTAAGTTTCTGCTTGGTGTTTAATTAATGCAGGCAGTGTGCTTAGAAATCTACAACAGAGGTACCGATCAAGTTTCGCTGGTCAGAGGATACGGGGCATGCACTCTGACACCGCTTCTCTTCCTAAAGAGTTTTATAGGGGTGATACAGAAGGAGTCATACAGAACTTCAAAAGGCTAAGTCAAGGTATCCGCCTTTTCTGTCGTCACATCTACTAATTAATTAGGAGTTGTATGTGCCTTTTACAGATGAACGACATGCAATTTGGCTTGACAACTTTTGTGTGCACTGATGGATTCTGTTCTCTATGCAGCAGGAATTTCAAATGCAGCAAGGGAGGAAGGACGTGTTCTTGGTACAGCTAGTGCACCCTATTACATGGTAGAGAAAGGCCTACTTAAAAAGCAGCTTCTGCGTACCTCTGGAGGCCTTGTAGTTGCTGGCTTTGCAGTCTATGCGATTGGTAAACTGGAGGAAGCGGAGGTCGGCAAGTTTGAAGGTTTGAAAGAAGTGCCTAGGGATTCGAGCACGAAACTCAGTGACGTGAAGGGGGTCGATGAAGCCAAAGCTGAGCTCGAGGACATAGTTCACTACCTACGAGATCCATATGTGAGTGCGGCATCGCCATCAACCTGTGTGCAGGTGTTTTAATACAATAACTGCTTCTGTTGTTAACCTAGTAAGTTTTGTATGCTTTGCAGCGTTTCAACCGCCTTGGTGGCAAGCTTCCAAAGGGTATTTTGCTTGTGGGCCCACCTGGCACAGGGAAGACCATGTTGGCAAGGGCCGTGGCTGGGAAAGCCGGCGTCCCTTTCTTCGCGTGCAGTGGCAGTGCTTTCGAGGAGACTTATGTGGGTGTTGGCGCAAAGAGGGTGAGGGAGCTCTTCGCTGCGGCAAGGAAGCGAGCTCCTTGCATAATATTCATCGATGAACTTGATGCCGTCGGTGGGCGCAGAACTGCAGAAGAACCATCGTGGTCAAAGCAGACTCTGAACCAACTGCTTGTTGAGATGGATGGCTTCAAGCAGAATGAAGGGATCATCGTCGTCGCAGCAACCAACCTCGTTGAGTCGCTAGATGACGCCCTTGTAAGGCCTGGGCGTTTTGACCGTCAAGTTCATGTTCCGCTTCCAGATGTTGTGGGTCGACAGCAGATCCTGGAGGCACACTTGTCAAAGGTATATAATACAAGGTGTACTTGCTTTTCGCCGTGTCTGATGCGAGGCTTTGACCTTTTTCTCCATTATTTCTCCCGTGCAGGTGTTGAAAGCCAAGGGTTTGGATGTGATGACTATCGCGAGGGGGACGCCTGGGTTCTCAGGTGCAGATCTTGCAAGCCTAGTGAATGACGCCGCTCTCAAGGCTTCCAGGGATGGAGCAGGTGCTGTTGGGATGGATCACCTCTAGTACGCCAAGGACAAGATCATCATGGGCAGCGAGCGCAAGTCAGCGGTGATGTCTGATCGCTCCAGGAAGATGACCGCGTACCACGAGGGAGGGCACGCCCTTGTTGCTATCCTCACAGACGGCGCCGACCCCGTCCACAAGGCCACCATTGTCCCCAGGGGAAACTCACTTGGCATGGTGACACAACTGCCGGGAGAAGATGGCGAGCTCGAACAGTCGAGGAAGCAGATGCTGGCGAGACTGGATGTCCTCATGGGTGGGCGGGTGGCCGAGGAGCTCTTAGTTGGAGAGACCGGGGTCACCAGCGGCCCCTTCTCTGATCTCAGCCAGGCGACTCAGTTGGCGATGGACATGGTCACCAAGTATGGCATGAGCAAACGGGTCGGCCTTCTTTCCTACGACGATGGTGGGCGCGCGGCGACCATGAGCGGGTCAATGGCGGCCCTGGTCGATGAGGAGGTGAAGGCATTATTGGACAAGGCTTACAGTAACGCAAAAACGATTCTCACGGCGCACAGCAGGGAGCTCCATGTCCTCGCCAACGCCCTCCTGCAGCATGGAACTCTCTCCGGTGACCAGATCAAGAAAATAGTTTCGGCAGGTAGATGGTTTTAACAAGACTTGTTAAAACCTTCTTTCTGTAGGGACTTGTTGAAACCTTCTTCACCTGGCCTAACAGTGTAGATGAAGAAGTTCTGTTTTCTGATACATTTGTTGCATGCACAGAGAGTGTAAAGAGCGGTCTGAATTTTCGGAATTCCATTTCTCAAGTCTGAAGAGAGTGTTGCCCAAATCAATCAAACCAGAATTTGTTTTTCAATGCAGAACAGTCTCATGAGTCCTGAGCTGAGTATCCATCCCTTGGTCCAAGAACAGGCAACAACAAAAATATCACCATGTATTTGTGGCATCGCTTCCTGATTAGCCGAACACGTTTCTTATTTAAGAATACTTATTACTAGCAATAGTTTGATGATCCAAGGTAGGCCAGTTCCCCTGAATGACCAGGAAAACTCCATGCAGATCTCTATGGAGTTCCCCTGCATTTTTATTTCTTCCTGGTTTCTGATCTTGCTGAATCCAGTGTGCCGCATGTCATGCAGTAAAGTATCATCCTGCTAATTAACCTGCATTTTGTTTGAGCGGTTTGAGAACTTCCTTCAGCTTGCCCCTTTGTTTTTTTTTTTTAAACTGTCACCAGGGGCTCCCCACCTGAGCATATTTCAATGTAAGTTTTTTACATGGGAGTTTATGGGATACGAGAGGAAAGGTAATCACTCCACAAGCCGGCATGATCCCTAAGGGTTCCAACCTTCAACCTATGTGACCAAAGGGTAAGGTCTGAAATAATATTAGAGGAACACTAGCAAACATGCCCGTGCGTTGCAACGGGTGGAAAAAATATCAACTCAGCTAACCCTTACTTCCAAAGGTCCATGCCCCCTACGTCAACACGACACCTCACCCGCGTTGCCACTTATCCTTTTTCCTGTCTTGCCTTACATTGGCCGCAGTGTTTTCATGATCATAATGTGTTCGAACATGGTCAATCCAAAAACAATTAGTTGGTACACAACATGACACACCTGCCATCGAATTGCGTCCGGGCAAGTGACAATTTATGACTAAAACCCCAATATCAACGAGCTAGACGCGAATGTTACCCTTGCGAGTTATGCTTCGCTACGGAGTAAACATCAGTTGACATCAACCAGGATTGACCGGGTGAAGGAACTTGGTCGTCAAGCGCCGCTCGTGCTCGATAAGATTATGATCGTTGAACAAAGAGCCTACATTCTCCCAATGATATAATAGAAAAAAACTGAGGATTTTTTCTATAGTACAAAACATATAATGTGGCCGGCGTTGAGGTAATAAAGCTTTTATTTTCCAAAAAAATTGAATATGTACTCTAGAACCTCGTTTTTTCTTCAATATTTGTTAAACTTCTAAATTTTATTAATCATCAACGGTTTGTGGATCTGGAAATTAATTGCTTTTGCATTTTCCGTTCCAAGGCGTAGCCATAACTGAATGCATGCATTTAAGCTTAATTAGTTGACAGCAAACATCCCCTTAATCCCTTATATGTTCCGGCATATTTTAATCAGGAGCCCTCTCATAATTAGGAAACGTACAATCCCATGGTCTCTCTCTTCTCCTCCCGTAATAATGGACTAATGTCTGGTCGTTAGTTTTTTTTAGGGGAGTCTGGTTTTCAGGTTTTTTTGTTTTTTTAGGAAAGTGTGGTCCTTAGATTAGATTTTTTTTTGAGAAACGTGTGGTCGTTAGATTTTTTTTTTGAGGGGTAGAACTAAATTTTATTCATCAAACTCCACAACATGTGGGATACGGTTAAGATCATGGGATTGGCCAAACCAGAAGTGGCGTCCCGGATCCAAAGACAAAGAAAATTTAGCTAAGCTATGAGCTTCTACATTCACTTCCCTACGTTCAAAAGTAAAGAAACATTGAAAAGGTTCTGCTTGACTACGGATCTAACTAATGATAGCACCGTATCTTCCCCGAGCGTCCTTGTTGATGTCTGAGATAACTTGTTTTGAGTCCGAGGCCACGATGAAGCTTTGTAGATGCAAGTCCTCAGCGAGTGCAAGGGCCTCGCGGCATGCGATCACTTTGAGGGTGGCTGGATCGTCAAGCCCTGGGATCACCAAAGATGAGCTTGCTATGAAGTTCCCTTGTCTGTCCCTGCACACTGCTGCAGCTGACCCTCTTCTGCCCGGACGAACTCCCGCGTCCACATGAATCTTTGCGAAACCCGGTGGTGGGATCTTTGGTAGTCGTCTAGGCTCTCTTGGGGGCACAACAGAAACTGATGGGCGGCTTTCCTTGCACATGTCAAGCTCAGCTATGAATCTTCTGATGAATAAATGAGTCGCTTGAGGTGAGTGAAAGATGCCCTCGTGTATCGCTTGGCGCCTAGATGACCATATTGCCCATAAAGTTACAGCGATGAGCACGAACTGGTGATGCTGCAAGGATTCCATGAGGGTAAATAGCCATTGCTTTGCATTCGGTTCTGTCGTGCTGACCAGCTGCTGCGCTAGCTCCTCATCCACCAGTGCCCAAGTACATCTCGCGACGGTGCAGTTGATGATAGAGTGCCTCCACGAGTCCTCCGCCCCGCAAAGTCCGCAGCAAGAAGAGTCCGTCATTTTTCTGTGGGAACGCACATCTTCCGTTGGGAGGGAATGCTTCGACAGGCGCCAGAGAAACATGCTTATCTTGGAAGGAACAAGTGTCTTCCATAAAATTTTCCAGGAGCTTTCTTCAGCCGACGTACTCGAGGAGCCAGGATGTTCTTCAAGCCATGCTTCCCTACGTTGGATTGTTGAGACCAGCATCCGGTAGGCTGATCGGACCAAGAAGTTTCCTTTGTTTTCAAAATGCCACGACCAGAAATCGCTGATATTTCGGGTGCAAATAGGAATCTGAATAATTGCCTGGATGTCCATCGGCATGAAAACCTGCTGCAGCTTTTGCATGTCCCATGATGCATTTGTGGAGTTGATCAGCTCCGAGACATGCACCGGAGGGTTAGGAATCAGACTTCCGTAGGGTCTAAGCATGTGATCGCGAGGGATCCAATTATCCGCCCATATGTCAGTCGTTTCTCCATTGCCGATTCTTCTGATCAGACCCTGTTTCAAGACGTCTCGGCCTTCTACAACAGCTCTCCAAATCTGACTCGGATGTGAGCCCAAGGGTGCATGAAATATAGAGGTGTTAGGATAGTACACACTTTTTAGAATCCTTGCACTTAGAGATTCCTGGTTCTGTAGCAGACGCCAGGCCTGCTTGGCTAGCAGTGCCAGGTTGAAGATCTCAATATCTTTGAAACCCAGTCCCCAATGTGGTTTCCTTTTACCTTCCTTGCTTCCCCACCTGTCGTGGAATTGTCACGGCAGATGTCCTCGAGCTAGGACTTAGTCGTGGAGCCATCGCAACTAGGAAGCTTGAAGGGGTTAATGCGGGACAAGGAACACGAGGGTTTATACTGGTTCGGCCCCTTACGGTGAAGGTAAAAGCCTACGTCCAGTTTGATGTGGTATTGATTAAGGTTTCGATAACCAGGGAGCTAAACTGCTATGCCCGGCTCTCGATGAGATTGTTCTTGTCCCTAAACCGCTGCCGGGTCGTCCCTTTATATAGGGAGGCTGACGCCCAGCAGCTCTCAGAGTCCCGGCCGGCTCATAAGAGTGTCCGGCTCGGACTCTCAACTTATTCTTGCCTTACACTACAAGTTCTACCATAATAATGATTGTAACTACGGGTCTTAAGCCATATCCGGGTCTTAAGCCCATCTTTGGCCCACCGTCTTTAAGCTTGGCGCCGGGCTTCTAGCAGTGACCATATGAGTAACCCGGCCCCTCCTCGCGGGTGACTCTAAGGTCTATATCCTCAACATTAGGCCCCAGATTGATTTGAGCCGGCTCATGTCAATCTTCAACTCCTTCGACAGAAAAAATCTCCGGCTTACCATTCGTGTGAAGGCCATAACCCGGCGTGACGTCATCCTCTGGACTCCGGATAATCCGCCGTGACGTCATCTTCCATCAAGCCCGCTTTTTACTCCGCCAGATCCGCAACGGATCTTTTCCTTTACTGTCATCCCAAAAATCGAGGCGTTGTGAGGGGAGATAACCACGCCACGGTTTCCTTGATTCTCGCGCCCGCTTTACGAGCTCGCCTTATAAATAGGCCGGCCCGACGGGCTCTCAGCCACTTCTCTCTCCATCTTCTTCCTCGTGCCATTGCTCCTCTGCCCGAGCTCTGCTACTGCCGCCGCCGTCACACCCCCGGTCTTCGTCAACCTTGGCCGCTGCATCACCCTGACTCGGACCAGACAAACGGCGGCAACCTCCGCTCCTCTCCAGCTCCGGTGAGTCTCCGTTACTCCATAGGGCAGATCCGTACTAGGGCTCGAGTAGTTCGTCCGTGTTCTTCGTAGTTCATCACCATTGCCACAAACTCCGGTAGTTTTCTTTCTTACTGCTCCTTTTGATCTTAGATCTGTATAGAACTATTGCGGTGACTGTTTAGCACCCATTTTACACGCAAGCAGCTCTCTTTTTACTGCATAGGAACTTTGTTTGAGCCCAAGAACTCCCTCGCCTCTGTTTCTAGGTCTAGAAATTTTTCTTTTGCCCGACCATTTTGATCCAAAAAAGTTACTGCAATGTGTGAAACCTGTTTTACCACACTTAGTAAAAACTGCAATCAGTGAATCTCGGCGGTTTACATTTCCGGTTGAAAGAAACCACGCGCCGTAAAACCTCCCAGCTTACAGACAACCACGCGCCATAAAATTTCCGGCTTAGCTGTGATAAGGCCTGTAAACAATCAAATTACTCTCAATCCCTCGGCGGCTTATATAGCCTGATGCACTTAGGTGTATACCATTAGTCCCCTTCATAAGCCGCCACCTTAGCTTTGAACTGTAGATCTCCTCCGGCTCATAATTAACCCGGACGTTTTTCCTTTTATCATAGACCGCCGACTTTCACCATGCCTCCCAAAGCTCCCATTACTTGCAACTCGATGAGGTCCAATGTCACCAACGAGACCCTAGCAGATTTTGTTAAGTCCGGATATCTGCCCAAGAAGGATGTCATGTCCTACCGTGCCCCTGACCCGTCAGAAGAGAGACCACAGCCAAAGGACGGGGAGGTAGTGATTTTTACGGATCATATGAGCCGGGGCTTCGCACCGCCCGGTTCAAAGTTTTTCAGAGACGTTCTGAACTTCTTCGACTTGCGGCCTCAAGATATAGGACCCAACTCAGTGTCCAACATCTGCAATTTCCAAGTCTTTTGCGAGGTTTATCTTGGAGAAGAACCTAGTATGCTGCTCTTCAGAGAGCTTTTTTACTTAAACCGTCAGAATGAGTGCGCCAATGGACCAAGTCTAGAGCTAGGTGGCATCTCCATTCAACGGCGAAGAGACTGTCTTTTCCCTTATGCTGAGCCGCCGAGCCACCCATAGGACTGGAACATGACTTGGTTCTATTGCCAAGACACGTCACCGGCTGATGAAAGTCCGCTGCCCGGCTTTCGCCCATCACGTCTGGAGTCAACACACCCATTGTCAGACAAACTGACTCCGGCGGAGCGCCAGCCTCTGCTTCCCACCATCAATAAGATCAAGGCTCTCCTGGGCAATGGTCTAAATGGAATCGATCTGGTCCGGGTCTGGATCTCATGGCGGGTGATCCCATTGAGCCGCCGCCCCGGCTTAATGTGTGAGTACACGGGCCGAAAGGACGACCCTTAGAGACACAGCCGCAATGATCTTCCTGAAGACGTTGCAGAGGAGATGACCAAGGCTCTCTTGAACGAGAGCCTGGCAGACTATGGAAGGACCGGGTTAGCCCCCTTCTGCAAGACCAACCCAGCCCCAGCGGTAAGCCGCCAATCTGATCATCCTATCTTCTTCTGTATATAACCTTCCTTTGAATCGTTTGAAGAAATCATCATTGTATTTTTCAGGCTGATGACAAGTTCTGGCGGGTCAAATATGACCATGAGGCGGCCAAGAAGGCCAGAAAGGTGAAGAAAGCCGCCAAGAAAGCCGCTCCCCGTAAGAAGGGAAGTAGGCCCACTGCTTCGGAGCTGTTGCAGCTAAGTGACAGCTCCGAGTCTGAGGTAATTCATAAACCTGTAAGCTCTTGTTATACTTGTCGTTTATTTCTGTCCGCCTTATCAATGCTGTTTATCAACAGGAGGACACCGGAGCTAGTAACCCGGTAGTTGAAGAGGTAACAATACTTTCCTCCGACTCGGAGCCCTTGCCAAGGCTGAAAACCCGAAGAGTAACCCGGAAAGTAAGCTTTTCCCATCCTTTGGCTTACCAAGATCCTCAATTTATTTTGAAGCGACAGGTTCATGAGAGCCGGCGGCACACCCGGACCAGCAAGGACACTGACCTCTCCTCCGGGTTACCTGATGCATCAAGGAAACGCCGGACCGAGGTGATCGCAAAATTGTACCCTTTTCATCCTTTTGCGGGTGTTATACGCCAACCACTTAATTCTTCTGACTCAAATTATCAGGAGACTTCCCCTTCTTCCGGCGACTCTATGCAGTCGAATCTGCCGGCTTTCAAGACCGCGCCCGGGTAACGAGAATCATCTCATGTTGTTCTGATCTTTACTCATATTTTCTGTACTAACCTTTGTTGTTCTTTCAGTGCCCAGGCAAAGCTCACCAAGAGGGTGAAGAAAACCAAGTCGGCCGGAGTGCCGGATTTGCCTGAGCCGGAGGTGACGGTCCAAGACCCGCCAGCTGCCTCCGCCCCCGAAGCCACCACTCCAATGGACACGGCGCCTGCAGAAGCTTCTGCTGACCCGGTGGCCTCCGGCTCGGCCCAACCAACAAATGACCCGGACGTGGTAATTACCCGGACGGAGTTCGTTGAGCCGGGGGGACCTACCGTGCTGGCCAAGTGCTCCGCTAAGGGGGAGTTGCTGCAGCCCCACCGGGTGAACCTGGACCTCTCCGACTCCACCAACCTGAGCATTGGAGAGCTCGTCTCTGGCTACATCAGCCAAGTGCACAAGAGCCGGGACGCCGAGGTTGCCATGGTGACCCAGATCCAGCAGAAGTCTGAGGTAACATTCTTTTGTCCTCTTATTTACTGCTTAGTTACCTGTACCATGCTAGCCCCCAAGTCAACGACTTATGACTGAGTACGTCGTAGACTTAGGTTCCGGCTTACTCCATTTGAACCGGCAATATGTAGATAGAAAACGTTCAATATGCATTAGCCCCCAAGTGCCAAGTGTCTTTGCTTGGAAAACACTTGGGACTTTGAATTTGTAGAGTAATTGTTCATGCCATAACCCGGAAACTTATACAGGCTGCTGGCAAGAAGCTGGAGACGGACCTTGCTGATCTCACGAGCCGGCTGAAGATGCAAGAGATGGAAACCCGGAAGGCAAACGCCAAGTTCGTGTCCAGCATCGCCGCGCAAGAGAAACTGAAGACGGAGTTCGACGCTGAGCGGAAGGCATGGGCCGAAGAAAAGGCCGCATTGGTGACCCGGGCTGAACAGGCGGAGAAGACTCTCGCCGAGAAGACCGCGGAGCTCTCCGGCCTAAAGCGCCAGGTTTCCCAGATGGTGGCCGCCATCTTCGATAAGTCGCCTCACCGGCTTTCATCAAGTTTAAAATGTTTATATCTCATAATTCATCCTTGTCGCCGGCTTATCTGATTCTGTTAAACAGGTCCCAGAAGTGCGAACCTCAACCAGAGCGTGGTCACTAAGCTGAAGGCCGTGTATACCCTGGTGGAGCAGCTCTACACCGGGTCACAGCGTGCCTTAGCTGTGGTTGCCCTATCCAACGAGGTGCCGACTCACCTGGCAGAAGTCCTGCGCCGGCTCGCCGTTCTGCCTCAGCGGATCCAAGAACTGCGACGGGCCTCTGCGAGAGCCGGAGCGATCGCCGCGCTGAGCCGGGCCAAGGCATTCCTGCCGGAGTTAGACCCGGCGGACATCGCCCTTGGCTACCCAAGCCTGAAGGAAGACGGCTCAGCTTTCGATCAGAAGGACTTCGCAGCTTGCGTGAAGGCTGTACGCCCGGTGGCCACCCTTATCGGGAACGACACAGATCTAACCAAGTACCAGCCGGGTTACAATGCGGAGAATCAGAGGATTCCAACCCCTCGCTATGAAGCCCTCAACTTGATCCCGCCGGCTCGTCAGCACACTTTCGCCCCGGAGATTGACCCGGCCGGGTTAATTGACGAGGAAGCCCAATTCGAAGCTCTCAGCGGCATCGACTGGAAGTCATCAACTTTCCAGGTCTTGGGATCAGCCGGAGGAGAGGATAGGAACGAGCCGGAGACTTCAACTCAGCAAGCATCATAACTTGGCTGGCGGTTTACCAAACAATGCTCCACCCTTTTAGACTTGATGAGTTTTGTAATAGAGTAGGTGCAACAGTTTATCTCTGCTGTGCCATCGTGCACGTATTGAATGCTAAAGTCTTTTGAAGTTGTCTCTTTGATATTTTCTCCGAGTCATAATCAATCATTTGTTTTTCTTAACTTCAAAAAAGGTGCCTTTAATTATCCAGCATAGAAGGGAAAATCACAAGTCTCGAGGCGGCTTACCGCCCTGAGAATCAAAAGTTTAGATAACCCGGAATATGAATCAAAAAAGGACTTGTCTTCAATTATATCCAGAATACAGCCGTAAGAACATACTTAACGGCCGGCAAGCATACTTCCGGTTTAGATAACCCGGATAAGAAGGTTGGTACCGTAACTCCGGTTTACCTGTCTTATAACACCCATTGTGTTCAGCAATACTGTAAACCCAAGTTAAGCCGGCAAGGTGAAACCCGGCTGTACACACCTTGACATAATCAGAGAAAACTTGTGATAAAGCAGAAGAACTTAGGGGCTTCCGGTTCGAATACGACCAGAGACCCGGCCCAAAGGGGTTAAGCTAAGATTCGGATACGATCATATAGCCCCCAGTGGGTGTGGCGGTGCCAATCAAGAGGGTACCGACAGCTGTGTTCTCTTTGGTTCGAATACGACCCATGTTTGAACAGGAAGCCCCCAAGTGATTTTAAGAATTGTTTAACGACGCTGATTCAAATACGATCCACGTCGGTTCTCAGAGGGGTTAAACTATGATTCAAATATGACCAAAGGTAACCTCCCAATGAGCTCGGCACTTTGCCAATCAAATGGGTATCGACAGCTATGTTCTCTTTGGTTCGAATACGACCCATGTTTGAACAGGAAGCCCCCAAGTGACCTTATTGCTTACGGCTAAATTCGAATATGATCATAAGCCGGATCCTCCTTTAAGTCATCATGTAATCTTGCAATGAAAACAACACGTGCATATTTGGAGGAGAAAAAAGGACAGAGGTCCTGCTTTATTGCTTATCATAATATATACATGGCTGAGAGAAATATGTACACCACGAGAGCCGGTGGCTCAAGTGTAGTAAGGCCGAAGCTGAGCTATGTTCCACGGCCGACGGGTCTCTTCCTCTGACTTACGTGAATCTTTGTGCTCCCGAATGTCAATGAGGTAATATGACCCGTTGTGCAAGTTCTTGCTGACCACAAAGGGCCCTTCCCAAGGCGGGGATAACTTGTGTGCATCTGTTTGATCCTGGATGAGCCGGAGCACGAGATCGCCTTCCTGGAAGACCCGGGATTTGACCCGGCGGCTATGATAACGGCGCAGGTCTTGTTGGTAAACCGCTGAACGGGCTGCTGCCACATCACGCTGTTCGTCCAACAAGTCAAGAGCATCTTGGCGCGCCTGTTCATTATCCGTCTCAACATAAGCCGCCACGCGAGGTGAGTCATGACGGATGTCACTGGGGAGGACTGCTTCTGCCCCATAAACCATGAAGAAAGGCGTGAAGCCGGTAGACCTGTTAGGAGTAGTGTTAATGCTCCATAACACGGAGGGCAGCTCCTCCACCCAACAACCCGGCGTCCGTTGCAAAGGGACCAAAAGCCGGGGCTTGATACCCTTCAGAATCTCCTGGTTAGCTCTCTCAGCTTGACCATTGGATTGAGGATGAGCCACTGAGGAAACATCAAGTCGGATATGCTCTCGTTGACAAAACTCCTCCATGGCGCCTTTGGAGAGATTGGTGCCATTGTCAGTTATAATGCTGTGTGGAAAACCAAAGCGAAAGATCACCTTTTTCATAAATTGAACCGCCGTGGCTGCATCACACTTGCTAACTGGCTCCGCTTCAACCCACTTGGTAAACTTGTCAACTGCCACCAAGAGGTGGGTCTTCTTATCCTTGGACCTTTTAAAAGGCCCAACCATATCAAGCCCCCAGACCGCAAAGGGCCAAGTGATTGGGATCATCCTCAGCTCCTGAGCCGGCACATGAGCCCATCGTGAGAACCTCTGGCAACCATCACATTTACTGACCAAGTCCTCCGCATCAGCATGAGCCGTCAGCCAATAAAAACCATGGCGAAAAGCCTTGGCCACAAGGGACTTTGAGCCGGCGTGATGGCCACAATCCCCTTCATGGATCTCACGCAAGATCTCTTGACCTTCCTCAGGGGAAACACAACGCTGAAACGCCCCCGTAACACTGCGGTGATGCAACTCCCCATCGATAACAATCATTGACTTAGCCCGCCGGGTTATTTGCCTGGCCAAAGTTTCATCCTCAGGCAACTCGCCCCGGGTCATGTAAGCCAGATATGGCATTGTCCAGTCTGGTATGATATGGAGAGCCGCCACCAGTCGTGCCTCCGGATCAGGGACAGCCAAATCTTCCTCTGTGGGCAACTTAACAGAAGGGCTATACAGGACGTCCAGGAAAGTGTTGGGTGGCACCGTTTTCGCTGAGAGCCCAGCCGGCTTAAAGCATCCGCCGCCTCGTTCTTCCTGCGATCGATGTGTTCCACTTGATAACCCTGAAAGTGCCCAGCAATAGCATCAACCTCGCGGCGATAAGCCGCCATGAGAGGGTCCTTGGAATCCCACTTTCCTGAGACTTGTTGAGCCACCAAGTCTAAGTCGCCGAAGCACCTTACCCGGCTTAAGCTCATCTCTTTAGCCATCCGAAGACCATGGAGCAAGGCCTCGTACTCAGCCGCGTTGTTAGTGCAAGGAAACAGCAACTGTAGCACATAATGAAACTTGTCACCTTTAGGGGAAGCCAACACGACTCCAGCCCCCGAGCCCTCCAACTACCTGGACCCATCAAAGTGGATAGTCCAATATGTGTTATCCGGCTTCTGCTCAGGCACTTGTGACTCTGTCCAGTCATTGATGAAATCCACCAAGGCCTGAGATTTAACAGCAGTGCGTGGCACGTACTTGAGACCATGAGGTCCAAGCTCTATAGCCCACTTAGCTACTCTCCCTGTGGCCTCTCTGTTTTGAATGATATCACCAAGAGGGGCAGAACTGACCACAGTGATGGGATGACCCTGGAAATAATGCTTAAGTTTCCGGCTTGCCATGAACACACCGTAAACAAGCTTCTGCCAATGCGGATACCGCTGCTTGGACTCAATGAGCACTCCGCTGACATAATAAACCGGCCGCTGAACCGGATGCTCCTTACCCTCTTCTTTGCGCTCCACCACTACGGCCACACTGACGGCTCGTGTGTTAGCAGCCACATACAGAAATAAGGGCTCCTTATCAACCGGAGCAGCAAGGACTGGGGGCTCCGCCAGCTGCTTCTTCAAATCCTCAAAGGCAGTATTAGCTGCATCATTCCAGACAAAGTTATCAGTTTTCTTCATCAACTGATATAATGGCATGGCCTTCTCACCCAAACGGCTTATGAACCGGCTTAAAGCAGCGATGCGACCCACCAAACGCTGAACGTCATTTATACACGCCGGCTTAGCCAGGGAGGTGATGGCCTTGATCTTCTCCGGGTTAGCCTCAATGCCTCTGTCAGAAACCAAAAAACCCAAGAGTTTGCCTGCAGGAACACCAAAAACACACTTGGCCGGGTTAAGCATCATCTTGTAGACCCGGAGATTATCAAAGGTTTCTCTCAAATCATCTATCAGGGTTTCCTCTTTTCTGGACTTAACCACGATATCGTCCACATAAGCGTGAACATTGCGCCCAATCTGTTTATGAAGACAGTTATGTACACAACGTTGGTAAGTCGCCTGTGCACACTTGAGTCCAAAGGGCATAGACACATAGCAGAAGGCTCCAAAGGGAGTGATGAACGCCGTCTTCTCCTGGTCCTTGACTGCCATCTTAATCTGATGATATCCGGAGTAAGCATCCAAGAAACTTAAGCGTGCACAACCTGCCGTAGCATCAATGATTTGATCAATACGGGGGAGGGTGAAAGGATCAGCCGGACACGCCTTGTTTAAGTCCGTGTAGTCCACACACATCCGCCAAGTGCCGTTCTTCTTGAGTACGAGCACCGGGTTAGCTAACCACTCTGGGTGGAAGACTTCAACAATAAACCCGGCTGCCGAGAGCCGGGCCACTTCTTCACCAATAGCTTTCCGCCTCTCTTCATTAAACCACCGAAGGAACTGCCTGACTGGCTTAAATTTCGGATCAACATTGAGAGTGTGCTCAGCGAGTTCTCTAGGTACACCTGGCATGTCAGAAGGTTTCCATGCGAAGATGTCCCTATTCTCACGGATGAACTCGATGAGCGCGCTTTCCTATTTTGGATTCAGATTGGCACTGATGCTAAACTGCTGAGATGAATCCCCTGGAACAAAGTCAACAAGCTTAGTTTCATCAGCCGACTTAAATTTCATCGCCGGCTCATTCTCCGTAGTCGGCTTTTTCAGAGAGGTCATATCTGTTGGGTCAACATTGTCTTTGTAAAACTTCAACTCCTCTGTAGCACAAACAGATTCTGCATAAGCCGCATCGCCTTCCTCACACTCCAGAGCCACTTTCCGGCTGCCGTGAACTGTAATGGTCCCATTGTGACCCGACATCTTGAGCTGTAAGTACACATAACACGGCCGTGCCATGAACTTGGCATAAGCCGGCCGTCCAAATATAGCATGGTATGGACTTCTTATCTTGACCACCTCAAAGGTCAATTTCTCCACCCTGTAGTCGTTCTCATCACCAAAGGCCACTTCCAACTCAATCTTGCCGACTGGATAAGCCGACTTACCAGGTACCACACCGTGGAAGATAGTGTTTGACTGGCTGAGATTCTTATCAACCAACCCCATACGGCGAAAAGTCTCATAATAGAGGATGTTGATGCTGCTGCCTCCATCCATGAGCACCTTTGTGAACTTATATCCTCCCACTTGAGGAGCCACCACTAAGGCCAAGTGGCCCGGGTTATCCACCCGGGGAGGGTGATCCTCCCTACTCCACACTATAGGCTGCTCAGACCACCGCAAGTAGCGTGGGACCGCCGGCTCAACTACATTCACTGCCCTCTTATGAAGCTTCTGATCTCGCTTACACAGACTGGTGGTAAACACATGATACTGTCCACCGCTAAGCTGCTTTGGATTGGTCTGATAACCCCCCTGCTGCTGTTGATGACCCTGGCCAGACTGCTGATTAAAGCCCCCTTGACCGTTCTGAGGACCGGAATTTGAGCCGCCGCCCGGGCCATGAAAGCCGCCGGCGCCTGAGCCGCCGCCCGGGCCATTGTAATTCTTAAAGGCCTTCATGATTGCACAATCCTTCCACAGATGAGTCGCTGGCTTCTCTCTAGAGCCATGCCTTGGACAAGGTTCATTCAACAGCTGCTCCAGCGTCGGACCTGACCCGCCGCCTCGGGGAGGGGGCCTCCCTTTGCGTCGCTGGTTATTACCTTGTGAGCTGGCGTTGGCTACAAACTCTAGGCTGCCATCGGCCTTGCGCTTGCCTCCTCCTTGGTTCCCCGGGTTAAACTGAGGACCCTTGCCATTGCCGTTCTTCTTTCCCTTCCCTGTCCTTTCATCATCTGAAGGGGGATCCTTGGTACCATCAGAATCGGCGTACTTGACAAGAGCCGCCATTAGTGTACCCATATCACTGCAGTCGCGCTTAAGCCGCCCGAGTTTCATCTTCAGGGGCACAAAACGACAATTCTGCTCCAGCATTAAAACCGCTGAGCCGGCATCCATCTTGTCTGACGAGTGTATGATCTCCTTAACCCGGCGAACCCAATGTGTCGTAGACTCACCCTCCTGCTGCTTACAGTTAGTCAAATCCAAAATTGACATAGACTGCCTACAGGTATCTTTGAAGTTTTGGATGAACCGGGCTTTCAGCTCAGCCCAAGACCCAATGGAATTCGGTGGTAGCCCTTTCAACCAAGTGCGGGCAGTCCCATCTAACATCATGGTGAAATACTTAGCCATGGCCGCCTCACTGACCTCCAGCAGCTCCATAGCCATCTCATAACTCTCGATCCAGGCTGCAGGCTGTAAGTCTGCTGTGTAATTAGGCACCTTCCTAGGGCCTTTGAAGTCCTTGGGTAGACGCTCATTGCGGATAGCTGGTACTAAACAAGGGACGCCCCCAGTCTTGGTGGGGATACCCACGTCGACGGAAGTCGTCGGATAAGCCGGGGGGGGGGTCTGGTAAGCCGTCAATTGAGGCACTTGCTCCGCCTCTTGCCGTGCTCTGTCCTGGTCTGCTGCGTGAAAGGCTCCATTATGAACCGGGCCGTGGCCAGGGGGCGGGTCATGGCGTCGGACGTTACTTGAGCCGGTTGCTGAGACCATGTGCCGGCTGTAACTCGGGCTCTGGCCTGGCCGAGGGGTCGAGTGGATCCTGTCCCGGCTGTAGGAGTACGCCTCTTGCTGCGCCAGTGCTGTCTGAAGGAGTTCCCTGACCCGGCGGGTTTCAATAGCCGTCGGAGAGTCGCCGTCGACTGGGAGAGCCGCCAGCCGGGCTGCCGCAGCGACCATGTTCTCCAGTGGGTTATTATAATGACCCGGGGGTATTGGCACGTACTGAGGCGGGGCAGGGGGCACCTGGGGAGGCCCCATCACCATTGGCTGAATAGGGGTTCCAGACCCGGGCACTATGACCCCTGGCGGGTTACTAGACCCTGCACCTGGCGTGTTGAAGAGATTGCATGGATCGTAAACCGGAGGGAGTCGAGATTGGGTCTTTTGATGCCTCATTCTCATGACCTCATTGGACGCGTTCTGATCCATCGTGAGTTGGAAGGACCGCGCCTGGATCAACTGAGTTTGGGCCTCGAGAGCCGCCCTCTCCGCAGCCATCCTGATCCCTTCCGCAGCAAGCTCCTCCTTAGCTTTCACTAGATCCAATTTTAACTGTGCCACCTCCGCATCATGCTGAGCTTGATCCGCCGGGTCAACCATGGCGGTTAACAGGGCCGTCATCTTGTCCGTGAGATCCATCAGTACCTGAGCCGGAGAAGGCACCGGGTTTCCCGCTCCAGCAGCGGGGTTCTGAACAGGCTGCGCGCCAGCCATAAAGACTCCAACCTGACTTGGCGGCTCAAACGGGTCCGGAATACTGTCACCATCGGAACAGCCCATGAGCCTGCCATCTTGAAGTTGATACAACGAGTTTGACTCATCGGTGGCCGACTCGCCGTCAGAGCCGGCGGCCGCCTCATCACCGGACCCAGACAGATCAGAGGGCCCTCCATGGATACATCCCACAAACGCGCGCCTTAAGGCAGGCCCGGCCCGGGCGGGTCGTGCACGCTGAGCCGTCTCGATGAGATCGGCGCAGAGATCCGGCTCAGGGCCCGGCTCACCAATCTTGCCAATGAAAACATGAATTCCGCCGAAGGGGACCCGGTACCCGTACTCAATTGAGCCGACATCGGGGCCCCAGTTTGCATCGTCGATGTAGAGCTTGCCGCGACGACTCTTGGTCATCCGGCCCACAGCGTATCCCTTGAGCCCTTCGAAGCTGCCCTTCAAGAACTCAAATCCACCGTGCGCTGGCCCCACGGTGGGCGCCAACTGTCGTGGAATTGTCACGACAGATGTCCTCGAGCTAGGACTTAGTCGTGGAGCCATCGCAACTAGGAAGCTTGAAGGGGTTAATGCGGGACAAGGAACACGAGGGTTTATACTGGTTCGGCCCCTTACGGTGAAGGTAAAAGCCTACGTCCAGTTTGATGTGGTATTGATTAAGGTTTCGATAACCAGGGAGCTAAACTGCTATGCCCGGCTCTCGATGAGATTGTTCTTGTCCCTAAACCGCTGCCGGGTCGTCCCTTTATATAGGGAGGCTGACGCCCAGCAGCTCTCAGAGTCCCGGCCGGCTCCTAAGAGTGTCCGGCTCGGACTCTCAACTTATTCTTGCCTTACACTACAAGTTCTACCATAATAATGATTGTAACTACGGGTCTTAAGCCATATCCGGGTCTTAAGCCCATCTTTGGCCCACCGTCTTTAAGCTTGGCGCTGGGCTTCTGGCAGTGACCATATGAGTAACCCGGCCCCTCCTGGCGGGTGACTCTAAGGTCTATATCCTCAACACCACCAGAATTTTCTTATCAACATGTTCAAGTGTTCGCACAAACCTCTAGGTAATTTGAAGCATGACATCGAGTAGACCGGGACTGCTTGGGCCACAGCTTTAACTAGTACTTCCTTCCCCGCCATCGACATGGTGTTCTCAAACCAGCCCTGGATTTTATTCCAAAGGCGGTCCTTCAAATATTTGAATGCTCCGTTTTTGGAGCTCCCAACATCAGATGGCAACCCCAAGTACTTTTCGTTGAGGGTCTCATTCGGGACATTCAAAACAGACTTAATATCATTCCTTGTGCTTTCAGGCACACCCTTGCTGAAGTAGATAGAAGATTTTGCATAATCCCGCTGCCCCGTGGCTTGACAATATGTGTCCAAGAGTTGGTTTGTTGGGAATCGTAGCATAATTTTTAAAATTTTCCTACGCTCACCAAGATGCATCTATGGAGTATACTAGCAACGAGGGGAAAGGAGTGCATCTACATACCCTTGTAGATCGCGAGCGGAAGCGTTCCAATGAACGTGGATGACGGAGTCGTACTCGCCGTGATCCAAATCACCGATGACCGAGTGCCGAACGGACGGCACCTCCGCGTTCAACACACGTACGGTGCAGCGACGTATCCTCCTTCTTGATCCAGCAAGGGGGAAGGAGAGGTTGATGGAGATCCAGCAGCACGACGGCGTGGTGGTGGATGTAGCGGGATGCCGGCAAGGCTTCGCCGAGCATATACGAGAGAGGGAGGTGTTGCAGGGGGAGAGGGAGGTGCCCAAGGCTGTCTTGTTGCTGCCCTACCTCCCCCCCTTTATATAGGCCCCCTGGGGGGGGCGCCGGCCCTGGAGATGGGATCTCAAGGGGGGGCGGCGGCCAAAGGGGGGAAGGGGGTGCCTTGCCCCCCAAGGCAAGTGGGAAGCCCCCCACCCTAGGGTTCCCAACCCTAGGCGCATGGGGGGAGGCCCATGGGGGGGGCGCCCAGCCCACTAGGGGCTGGTTCCCTTCCCACTTCAGCCCATGGGGCCCTCCGGGATAGGTGGCCCCACCCGGTGGACCCCCGGGACCCTTCCGGTGGTCCCGGTACAATACCGGTAACCCCCGAAACTTTCCCGGTGGCCGAAACTGGACTTCTCATATATAATTCTTCACCTCCGGACCATTCCGGAACCTCTCGTGACGTCCGGGATCTCATCCGGGACTCCGAACAACTTTCGGGTTTCCGCATACATATATCTCTACAACCCTAGCGTCACCGAACCTTAAGTGTGTAGACCCTACGGGTTCGGGAGACATGCAGACATGACCGAGACGCCTCTCCGGTCAATAACCAACAGCGGGATCTGGATACCCATGTTAGCTCCCACATGTTCCACGATGATCTCATCGGATGAACCACGGTGTCGAGGATTCAATCAATCCCGTATGTAATTCCCTTTGTCAATCGGTATGTTACTTGCCCGAGATTCGATCGTCGGTATCCCAATACCTTGTTCAATCTCGTTACCGGCAAGTCTCTTTACTCTTACCGCAATGCATGATCCCGTGACTAACGCCTTAGTCACATAGAGCTCATTATGATGATGCATTACCGAGTGGGCCCAGAGATACCTCTCCGTCACACGGAGTGACAAATCCCAGTCTCGATCCGTGCCAACCCAACAGACACTTTCGGAGATACCCGTAGTGCACCTTTATAGTCACCCAGTTACGTTGTGACGTTTGGCACACCCAAAGCACTCCTACGGTATCCGGGAGTTGCACGATCTCATGGTCTAAGGAAAAGATACTTGACATTGGAAAAGCTTCTAGCAAACGAAACTACACGATCTTTTATGCTATGCTTAGGATTGGGTCTTGTCCATCACATCATTCTCCTAATGATGTGATCCCGTTATCAATGACATCCAATGTCCATAGTC
This sequence comes from Triticum aestivum, assembly GCF_018294505.1. Classification (NCBI taxonomy): domain Eukaryota; kingdom Viridiplantae; phylum Streptophyta; class Magnoliopsida; order Poales; family Poaceae; genus Triticum; species Triticum aestivum. Next base: position 546,523,874 of record NC_057808.1, read on the forward strand.
AGGAAACCATGACTATCTGTTGATCAACGAGCTAGTCAATTAGAGGCTTATTAGGGACACGTTGTGGTCTATGTATTCACACATGTATTACGATTTCCGGACAATACAATTATAGCATGAACAATAGACAATTACCATGAACAAAGAAATATAATAATAACCATTTATTATTGCCTCTAGGGCATATTTCCAACATGGTTCACCTCATTAGCACCCGTACTATTTGCCTTAAAAAAACAGCAGGCCGTCATCAGCGAATAATAGATGGTTCACATGCGGTGCAGAAGCTGCCACTTGTAGACCACATAAGTTGGATGATCGTGAGATCGACCAACCATGCATGCAGTAGTAATTTTTTTAATTCTATAATAAGCCCACCCGGCGGCCCATAAGGAAAATCAATTGGAAGGCCACCTGGTGGCCTCGTGGCCCAATACGGTGGCGCGATCTGAAAATAACCACCTCGACGTACACACGTTTTCAAAATAGAAGAATGAATAGATGACGGACGAAACGGACATATGAAGCACGGACGAATTTTTTGGAGGAAGAATAAATTGTCGCTTTAATAGTAGGTATAGATATAGATGAGGAGGATGAAAAACCACATTCGATGGCGCAGCCTAGATTTTTTAGCAAAGTAGCTAGGCTTTATTGATCATCGAGAATGTTTACAGGTATTACATGTGTATCATGAGGCATGCCTAACCACATGCGCCTTCCAACATGAAGGAGGGCACCATACCTAGCTAATTTATGAGCTTCAAAATCGAAGCCCTAGATTCAAATTCAAAACTATACGAACTAAAGACAGTTGAGGTCTCTCTGATCTCTCTCGCGATACCCCCATAGTTCCCACCCACTCCTTGGTGGATATGTGACACAACTTGTTTGCAATCCGAAGAAATCCGTAGATGCTGCATGCCCAAGTCATGACCATGGCGCAGTCTAGATGGCGGAGATAGGTGAGGATGTGGGCTGGAACCCAATAGCAGCCCAAATAGCTGCAGAAACCGGGCAGCCAAAGAACAGGTGGCTACGGTCCTCTACAGCCCCGGGGCAGGGCAAACATGACAAATTTGACCTGTGAACGAAAAGAATTCACAAAGTAAACTGTTGACAAAAAAATTCATCCAGCTGACCCTTTTATGTAGCGCCCGATATCTAGGCACTACACTATACTCCTGGCCAGCGTCGCACCTCAGACCGCGTAAAAATTGCTAGGTCAATGTTCAGTTTGTGAATTCTTTTCGTCCACAGGTCAAATTTATGGTTTTTGCCCCGAGACAGCGAGCACATGTGGACGAGTCCAGAATGATGGCACGTGTGTTGAGCCTGTTGAGGTAGAACAGCCGCCAACCGAATACACGGTTTGGCAACATCAGCAAGCCTTTGACGGCCTCAGATCGGCATGATGCGAATCTTGAAGGGCTTTCAGTACAATGGCAAAGAGGAAGGCTTTCAAAATTCAGACTTCCAATTGCGTCTAGCTCTCCTCTGTCAATGACTAAATTTAAGCACATCCTAATTTTCTCTCCTGATGCAATGCACATGTGTATGTGGTGATAATCTATGCGCTTCTGAATAAAGTATAACAAATAATGGTGTGCGCCACGCATCGGCCGCCTAACGCGTGGATCAGATCGGCCGCTTCTAGAGCCGTCAGATCTCAGGTGACAATTGCACGATCTACAACAGCAGTTTTGCAACATGAGCCATGTTGCACTCAGCTGTGCCAAGTGACAGGCCACATCAGCCGCATCCCTGCCATTTGCAACATGGCTCGTGTTGCGCTCGGGGGGTTTGCCACATGAGCCATGCTCCGTCCAAGGCATTTTCTACCTTTACAACGTGGCCTATGTTGTGACCGCAACAAACGTCCTCTTGCTTTAGCCGATCTGTAAGAGAGTTTGTGTTGCTATCGCGCATGGTGCAACAAGGACCATGTTGCAAACGAGGGTAGGGGTGTTAGGGTTGTTGCGCGCCGCACAATCAAAAGCTGGTCTGGCGGTCATGAAGGGGCGATGGACGCGTGCCCACTTATTTTTTGACTGAATAATAGTACTACGGCCTCGGCAACATACCGAGTTACATTGATACCGTCTGGCATGAATGGTGAGCTATGTAAACACAATGAAACTTACATTGATAGGCGCAATTCCTGCGGATGGACGATTAACGTGCGTGCGTGCGCCGGCCGGCGGCCTTTAATTAGCTGGACTCGATGGAGACTGGAGCGAGCGCAATGGTGCGTATACGTACGTAAACGATGGAGCTGGTTGGATCCATCGTACGGATGCGTGGCTCTCCTTCCATGTAGCATACGATACGATACGTGCGTCACATATATACACGTAGAGTACGTACGGTCGTCGATCAGAGGAAGAAGTAGCTGCGCTAGCTTGATCCATCTCGCCGGCCGACACACCACCACGTACGATCTTAACAATCCTTGCCGAGTTGTCGGTAGGGTAGGGGCGGCGGTGGACGGTCGATCTGCATGCATGGCCACCTTTCGACTCGCCTTCTCCAAGGTCCGTCCTTCGCTTCCTTCGTCTTTCGTTATTTTTTGTTGCCTTCCAAGAAGATTTTTGTTTCTTTTTATTTTGTGAAGAAATAATCGCTACTGCAGATAGATAAATAGATAGATTTTTTTTACGGGTAGATAAATAGATAGATAGATAGATAGATAGAGAGCGCAATATGTGTAGTTTTTGGACACGCTATGTCATACAATTTGATCTTTGTGTGTTTTCATGCTTTCACAAGTTTTTTCAGTGACGGTATCTGCAGTTTAATTTCTTCGATCTGATATAATTTGTTTAATCGATTGGTAAAATTATACTCCCTCCAGAACAGAGAGGGAGTATTAGTTAGTTGGTAAAGTTGTACCGATGGACCGGTACGTAGAGGCCACTTGTAATTTGGATTAAAACTTGCTTACTGATTTAACTAAGAAAATACGAGTTACATACCCCCCAAAAGTTATGTTGTTAGATTCGTGTTTCTAACACTGTTTTCTTCGAATAACTCGATATGTTTCTATAACTACGTATACTTTGCAAAACATAACTCATATTTTCTTGTTTATTAAATCATCGACCAAAGTTCGATTTAAAACAGGGGTGTGTGTTGTATTATTTTTAAATCGTGCTGTGCCTTTTATGTATACATATATAAAAACGAGTTCCCTCTTTTTATATATAAATGATGAGTACTAATCCCAAAATTAAAAGGGGAAATAATAAATAAAGAAAACGGATATTCGAACACCGACGGGCAATTTTTTTCCCCGCTCGGCCGTCGCTCGCCAATGACACGTACGACCCAGTCGCCGGCGGCGGGGACGATGGCGCCCGCGCGATTCTCCGGCGAAGGGCAGATCTGCCTCCTCGGGATGCTCCGCCCGACGCCGCAGGGCGAGCGCTGCCGCATCGGGTGAGATGGGGGTGGGGGCAGGGATATTTCCGTTTCCTTTTTACCGGGCGCGCGCCCTCCTCGATTTGGCCCCGTGGATCTAGCTTAGACGACCGGTGGCGGTCGAAGGGATCAACGAAGGGCAGTCGCGGCGCTAGGATGAATCGCCGCGAGGCCGTATCGGCTCGCCGCGTCGACAGAGGCTTCTCGTGTTCGTCTTCTTCTCCCCAAACAAACATTTTATTTACAGAAAAATATTGTTTTTTACAGGCAATTTCTATATGGTGCACGCCCAAAATTATTTACAATCCTCTCTGGGGGTAACACAATGCCTTGTCCTGCGAGACCCAAAACTGTTACTATTTCATCACACCGATGCTGAAACTGCTGTATTTCTCATTGTTGCGACTGTTGTTAAGTAGTAGAACCATATTTTGCTAGACTGAATTCTTTACTGAATCTTTCGTATGTGCATGTGTCTATTGCAGGCTGCAAGGCATCTTGCGAGGTATCGACCGGCAAATGTAGTCTACAATGAGGTAGCTGCTTCGGCGGCGGCTTCAGTTCCTTCTTTCAGGGCACCTGCTGCAAATGCACCGTCTGGAGCAGGTAAATCCTATGGCTGCTTCTCTCTGCAGCACACACATGAACTACGGCCTTAATCGGTAATATACTTATGTGGCAACTGCAAACTAGTGCTAAGCCTCACTTAATTGTTGCTCAATAACCAGGTTCAACTACACAGATTCCAGTTCTTATTATACTCTACGCGTCTTTCGTTGACTGTTGCCATCGCGGAAGTGAATTTATGCTGTGTGCTTAATCAATGCAGGTAGTCTGCTTAGAAATCTACAGCAGAGGTACCGTTCAAGCTCTGCTGGTCAGAGGGCACGGGGCGTGCACTCTGGCGCCACATCTCTTTTTAAACAGACTCATAGCAGCGATACAGAAAGAGTTATGCAGAACTTCCGAAAGCTAAATCGAGGTAGCCACCTTTTCTTTCTGTCACACTTACTCATTAGGACTATCTTGTAGTCTTTTATACCCATATAGATGACATATATACAATTTGGTTTGACGACTTTTGTGTGCACGGATGGATTCGACTCTTTATGCAGGAATTTCAAGTGCAGCAAGGGAGGAAGGGCGTGTTCTTGGAACAGCCAGTGCACCCTACTACGTAATAGAGAAAAGCCTACTTAAAAAACAGCTTCTGCGTACCGCTGGAGGCCTTGTAGTTACTGGCGTTGTAATCTGGGCCTTTGAAATGATGGAGGACATTGATGTTCGTAAGTTTGAAGGTTTGAAAGAAGTGCCTAAGGATTTGATGAACACCAAGTTAAGTGATGTAAAGGGGGTTGATGAAGCCAAAGCTGAGCTTGAGAACATAGTTCACTACCTACGAAATCCCAGTGTGAGTGTGGCATCGCCATCAACCTGTGTGCAGGTGTTTTAATTCGATATAATTGTTTCTTGATGCCAATTTGTTTTGGTGACAAGTTTTACATGCTTTATTTACAGAGATTCAACCGCCTTGGTGGCAAGCTTCCAAAGGGCATTTTGCTTGTGGGCCCACCTGGCACAGGGAAGACCATGTTGGCAAGGGCTGTGGCTGGGGAAGCCGGCGTCCCTTTCTTTGCGTGCAGTGGCAGTGCTTTCGAGGAGACTTATGTTGGTGTTGGTGCTAAGAGAGTGAGGGAGCTCTTCCGTGCAGCAAAGAAGCGAGCTCCTTGCATAATATTCATCGATGAACTTGATGCCGTTGGTGGGCGCAGAAACGCACAAGAACCATCGTGGTCAAAGCAGACTCTGAACCAGCTGCTTGTTGAGATGGATGGCTTCAAGCAGAATGAAGGGATCATCGTGATCGCAGCAACCAACTTCGCTGAGTCGCTAGATGACGCCCTTGTCAGGCCTGGGCGTTTTGACCGTCAAGTTCGTGTTCACCTTCCCGATGTTGTGGGCCGAAAGCAGATCTTGGAGGCTCACATGTCAAAGGTATGCAACACAAGGCGCATTTTTTACTTTTCGATGTCTCTGATGCGAGGCTTTGACCTTTTCTCCATGAATTCTTCCATGCAGGTGCAGAAAGGCATTGGTGTGAATGCGATGACCATCGCGAGGGGGACGCCTGGGTTCTCGGGTGCAGACCTTGCAAATCTAGTGAATGAAGCCGCTCTCAAGGCTTCCAGGGATGGGGCATATGCTGTTAGGATGGATGACCTTGAGTACGCCAAGGACAAGATCATCATGGGCACTGAGCGCAAGTCGGCGGCGATATCTGATCATTCCAAGAAGATGACCGCGTACCACGAGGGTGGGCACGCCCTCGTTGCTATCCTCACGGACGGTGCCGACCCTGTTCACAAGGCCACCATTTTGCCCAGGGGAAATGCTCTCGGCTTGGTGGCGCAGATTCCGGGGGAAGACAGCGAGCTCGAAGTATCGAGGAAGCAAATGCTGGCGAGGCTGGATGTCCTCATGGGAGGGCGGGTGGCCGAGGAGCTTATATATGGAGAAGCTGGGATCACGACCGGTGCCTCATCCGACCTAAACCAGGCGACCCAATTGGCGAAAGACATGGTCACCAAGTATGGTATGAGCAAGCGGGTCGGCCTCGTGACCTACAGCGACGACAACGCTGTTAGCGGTGGTGGCAAGACGATGACCATGAGCGGGCCAACGATGACCCTGGTTGACGAGGAGGTGAAGGCATTGTTGGACAACGCTTACAACAACGCGAAAACGATTCTCACGAAGCACCGCAAGGAGCACCAAGCGGTAGCAAACTCCCTCCTGGAGCATGGGACTCTCACTGGTGACCAGATGAGGAAACTAGTATTGAAGCGAGGTTTTATGTCTTGACAATTGTGATCGGGATCGGGGAACACCTTCTTGGCCAGTGGAGATGCATACATGAAGAAGTGTTGTTTTTTTCCTGATACTTCTGTTGCGTGTACACGAAATGTAAAGAGCGATGCGCAGGGTCTGGATTTCCTCTGACTTTTGTTTCTCAGGTGTGAAGAGAAACTTGTGCATATTGTGTTCTGAATCAGTAAAACTTGTGGCTTCGGTCTTAAACAACATCTGAGATTTACTCTGCTTTGTCTCTTATTCTCTGCTTTTCTGTAGGTCGCTGCTTTTATCCTCTAAGGTCGGCCCTACACACTTGCCTCTGATCAGTTCAAACCACAGTGTATGGAGGCCATGATCTGCTTCTAACATGGAGCCCCGATTTTTCTTTTAAATGGCAGCTGTACACTCATGTCATGTCATGTGCATGGCTCTTCTCTAACACTTGCTCTCATGCTAATTGACAAAGGGGAGCATTCGAATTGTTTAGTTGTTAGAGGCTGCCTCTAAGATTAGAGGCAACAGTAAGCTTGGAGGCAATAAAACGATGGCTCACAATGTATGGATGCAGCCTCTATGAGCTTAGAGGCAGCAAACCACTACACTGTGGTTGCTCTAACCGTGCACTTATTACACTAGATGCAGATGATGTAGCCAAAAAAGATGGGGGCTCACTACGCGGCTTTCCTCTCACAACCTTCTCTCATGGAGGGATCGCCTATGTGACTTTCAGACTTCTCTCTTATACAAATAATTATTTTTCTCTACAATTTGTTTTTTTAATTCAAAAATTCTGACATTTTGAATCTTTTTTTCAAATGTTTGAATATTCAAAAGTTTTTCTCCCAAATGCGGTGCTCGGGCGGATGACGGTGCTTTATCTCCAAGTCAATCTACAGGCTCCGATCCTCCTTGAATTCACCCGTCGCGACGGATTAGATGGAGCTCCATCGTATAATTCCCGCCAGCTCCTTGAGGCAGCGAGATTAGAATTTCCTGTCAGCCGTGAGATTTAATGTAAGTTGTTCGAATTGATCTAAGGGTTCAAAGACGACAAATGTGGCTCCCGGGCACATGCACGAAGACTTTATGGCTATCACCGACAAGGTTAGGTCAGCTCCAATATGAGAGTGGCGATAGTGACACGTCGGCGACTTTTTTTGGTGGAATGAGTGGTCATTCGTTGGTCCAGGGACCTCGATACAATTTTTATTATGTTTGGTGTGCGTTGTACTTTGACAAACCTTAATAATAGATTGGGGACCTTAAAAAAACTTATAGAATCTAAAGTTCAAAAAAGTACATACTCTAGATTTTTCTATTTGCATCTAACTAATCATAAACTAGAAGTCGTTGCCCGGTCATATCATATACTTTAGAAATGTTTTATGAGTGCATTTAAAGATAAACACACGCAAGTGTCACAAAATTAATCTCACAAGACGTGTCATTTAGTCTTTTGTTATTTTCTCGCATTTAAATTTTTTGTTAAAATTTTAAGGTAAACACACTGAAAAAGGAAACTAATGAGAAATTTTAACGCTCAATTTTGACACAATATATTAGAAAAGGGTGTGATTGTATAAATGAGTTGCAAAAAGGTATATTTAAATTTAGTATAAATAATTATATTTATTTTGACTATTTGTGGGGCCCAACGCAACTATGACATCTTTCAGTCGTTGGCCGATGAGATATTTATTTTTACTGTTTGGGTGTGAAAAACAATTTTAAGGTTAATGGTGAAACAGAAAATATTATCGAAGGATAACTTATATCAAACAAATGCATAAGGAGTCTTTGTTGGTGTGGATGATGTGTGTACATATTGCGGGAATAATTGGAAGGAAAAAATATAAGAGTTAGTATGGTTAGTTCACCACTCGATTCTTAGATTTGATTACAATGCTTAAAACAAATGATCATTCAATAGACATGAACAACTTATTAATTGATTTTATGCATTTATTTGTAGTATATGTATTTGGTTAACAACAATGGGAAGGACATCATGAATTTCTTTATGTTAGAACATAAATAGTTCTGAATTTGAAAGGTTCCCCTCTTGTATAGCAAAATTGTAGATGAATTGTTAAGAAATCATCTTAGCATCTTCTTAATATGAAGCACACATAGTCTGGATACAAAGAATTGGGGAAGGGGAGAGAGCTATTTTGAGGAATAAAAATAGAGAGGATCAGTGGATTTTAATAGAGAAGTCAAAACGTTGGAGCTGCTTAACCAATTCCGGCCTATTAGACTATGCAATGTTTTATATAAATAGCGGTGAAGGTGTTGGCGACTAGGCTAAAGATAATTCTTCTGGTGCTGATTTCCAAGGAACAGAGTGCGTTTGTCCCCGGTCATTTGATTACAGACAACGTCTTACTTGCTTATGAGTCCACTCATGCCATCCGGACTAGGAAAGGAGGAAAGCTCTATGTGGGGTGAAATTGGATATGATGAAGGCCTACGACGGGTTAGAGTGAATTTTTCTCGAGAAGATGATGAGTAAAATGGGCTTCTCGGATGAGTGGATCAAGATTATTACGAGTTGTGTTAGCTAAGTAAGATTCTCTGTTCACTTAAATGGGGACAGATCAGAGATGTTCGCACCCTCAAGGGACCTACATCAGGGTGATCCACTAGAGCAGGGAAGCTTTGGTTCTGCCATCCCGCTCGCCATCTAGCAGTTGGAGTGCGAGGTGGCGTTGAGCGTGGTGGCCAAAGCCAAGGCCCACCTACCGGCGAAGGAGCAGGAGCGTGCGGTTCGGGGGATGGCCGGCGTAATCTCCTTCAACGACGAATCTGATATCTGACGGATCCCACGGCTCCGACGATGCCGCTCTCCTGTCGTCAGCGCCTACACGGAGGGCTACAGCTGCACCGGCGACCACAAGGACAAGGGACCGACATGAAAGTGGTGATGTCCCGACGCCTCTCCCCATCTTCCTTTTAGTTTTTAGTTAGTTTAGTCTAAATTTATGTCCGTTTATCGGCGATGAACTGCCTCTTTTGGTTCGGGCTATGATGCTACGTCTATATGCGTAATGCATCTTTTGTTGTTGCTGCTATGTTTCGTATGATGAGATCAATATAGTTTCGTACACGTTGCTCGGATAACATGGATTTGAGGGACATGACTTAAGGCACACGAGTGTGGACGTGGGCATTTGAGGGGTGACCATCCGCGTCCGTGAACAGAGCCGGATTAGGTAGCGAATGTTCTAATAAACCAGGATCATGGTAGTACTCCTAAACATGAGTGCGAAGTTTTGAAGGCCGAGCTCCGGGGAGCTTGGTATTTTGAAAGCATCAAAAACCATATTTAAAAGTTTCAAAAAAAAATCTGATTTCTTTTCATGGAAACATATATGTATTCCGCAAGAATGTGTTAAATTTCGTTTGAGAATATTATGATTTGTAAGTCGTACAAAAAAAATCCGGCCCAACAACAAAAATAAAAGGGCCATTTAAAAATGTGTATTTCTCTTTTTCTGTATGCCACGTGTGAAAGTATAATGCTGTGAAATTTTGCACATACCTGTAAGTGTGTCCACAAATAAAATCGAAAAGTGTGTCCACAAATAAAATCGAATTTTTTTCGTGCCGCGGAAATATGAGTTTGAAAAACAAACTATGTGTAGCTCGGGCTCTATTGGCATTTTGGGTCCTATAATAAACATCCCCTAAATTGAGGGGAGCCCCACTTCCCCAACTGATCTCCAACCACAATCTGCTATAAGTCGCACAGCTTCCTGGTCAACGCCCCTAACCCTCCGTAGTAGTAGAGTCAAAAAACAATTTTTATATACCAAAATCCCACCAATGTCAAGACTCAAGAGCGGGCTCCCCCAACGGCGGCCGCGCCCGCGACGACCCAGCGCCACCGCCGCCCCGCCCCTCCCTCGCCCGGCCATCTGCACGGGGCCGAGGGCGCGGCGCATCGATCCGGCGCGCAGGTCGCTGCCCGCGGCCGGCGGCGCGAGCGCGCGGGCGATGAGGAGCGGCGGGGCACTGCTCGCCACGGCCGGCCTCGCATCACAGGTGCGTGAATCCCGCCTGGAAACCCTCGCCCGAAGCTGCAATCGGTTCTTTCACCACTCGATTCGAGTCCGCAATCGCATACGGAGTTCGTCGCCGTCGCCGTCGCCGTTTGCCGTACAGTTGTGTGCGTCCGTCTAGTCTGGACTAGCCTACGATTAGCAACAAAATTCGTACTTGGCAGAGAAATGCGGGTCAAAAGAATTTCCAGCGCTTCTTTTCTCATCTCCAGCACCGGCAGCACCGAAAATGGCCGGCCGGCTCGCCCTCTCCATGGAATTTTTTCCCCCCATTCTTTCTTTGTCCAACTTTTTCATTATGATGTTGCTTTTTTCGGTGGGTTCAGTAGCTTGTCCCTGTCCAACGGAACACCAGGCCTTTTTCCATGTATACACACACATACTTAACCGATGCATTTCCGATGCTGAAACTGCGAATGCAGGGCATTTCAGATCGATGCCACTTGATTTATTTGCTGTCGCCGTTGTCGAATATAGTTGTACTATCCAACAGGCTTCATTTTTATGTGTGTTTGTCACAGGCTGCAAATAATCTTGACAACTATGCAAAAAAGAAAGAAAGGAAAAAGCTTGTCCCTGTCCAACCGAACACTATGCCTTTTTTTCATGTATATACACATACATACTTAATTGATGCATTTCCGATGCTGAAGCTGCAATTGCAAGGCGCTGTCTGTCCCGCGTTTCAGATCGATGCCACTTGATCTATTTGCTGTGGTTGCCGATTTCGAGCTACTTAATTCACGGGTTGCGGTTGGTTGCTGTTGCCGTTGTCGAATATAGTTATGCTATCCGACCGGCCTAATTTTTATGTGTGTTTGTGTTGTGTCACAGGCTGCAAAGAATCTTGTAGCTGCGGCCGCGGCACCTTCAGCCCCTGCTTTCAGGGCATCTGCTGCAAATACACCTTCTGGAGCAGGTATGTTATGTGGCTGCTATTCTTCTCTCTCCACCACACACTTGAACTACAAGGCTTGGTTGTTATACTTTTGTGGCAACTGCAAACTAGTGCTAGCCTGACTTAATTGTGCCCAATAACCGGTTTTCAGTTAGGTAGATGACAGTTATTATTACTCTGTATTCCACCACGCCTTTTTGGTTGGCTGTTGCTACTGAGGAAGTAAGTTTCTGCTTATTGCTTAACCGATGCAGGTAGCATGCTTAGGAATCTACAGCAGAGGTACTGGTCAAGCTTTGTTGGTCAGAGGGCACGGGGCGTGCACTCTGGTGCTGCCGCTTTTCTTTCTAAAGAGATCCATAGGAGTGGCCCAGAAAGAGTTACACAGAACTTCAAAACGCTAAATCAAGGTAGCCGCCTTTTCTTTCGTCAAGCTTGCTAATTAGGAGTAGTATGTGCGCTTTTACCCGCAAACGGCATGCAATTTGGCTTGACAACTTCTGTGTGCACGGTGGATTCTATTCTCTATGCAGGAATTTCAAGTGCGGCAAGGGAGGAAGGACATGTTCTTGGTACTGCAAGTGCACCCCAGTACACAGTAGAGAAGGACCTACTTAAAAAGCAGCTTCTGCGTACCATCTCTGCCCTTACAGTTACTGGCTTTGCCATCTATGGCGTTAAGCTTATGCTTGATAGTGCCATAGACACCAAAGTTAGCAAATTCGATGGTCTGAAAGAAGTATTAGCCACAGATTTAAGCACAAGGTTCAGTGATGTAAAGGGGGTTGATGAAGCCAAAGCTGAGCTCGAAGACATAGTTCACTACCTACGAGATCCCGATGTGAGTGTGGCATTGCCATCAACCTGCGTGCAGGTGTTCTAATTCAACAACTCTTTTCTTGATACTGAGTTGTTAACCTAGTTTTACATGCATTGCAGAGTTTCAAACGCCTTGGTGGCAAGCTTCCAAAGGGTGTTTTGCTTGTGGGCCAACCTGGCACAGGGAAGACAATGCTAGCAAGGTCGGTAGCTGGGGAAGCCGGCGTCCCTTTCTTCTCGTGCAGTGGCAGTGATTTCGAAGAGATGTATGTTGGTGTTGGTGCTAGGAGAGTGAGGGAGCTCTTCAGTGCAGCAAAGAAGCGATCTCCTTGCATAGTATTTATCGATGAAATCGATGCAATTGGTGGGCGCAGAGACACTGAAGGTTTAACGTCACAGAGGCCGGCTCTGAACCAGCTGCTTGTTGAGATGGATGGCTTCAAGCAGAATGACGGGATTATTGTGATCGCAGCAACGACCTTGCCGCAGTCACTAGATAGCGCTCTTGTCAGGCCTGGACGTTTTGACTGTCAAGTTCATGTTTCGGTTCCAGATGTTGAGGGCCGCCGACAGATCCTCGAGGCTTACATGTCAAAGGTACATTTATGAGGCTTACTTAATTTTTGCGTTCTCTGATGCGAGGCTTTGATCTTTTCTCCATGAATTCTTTCATGCAGGTGAGTAAATCCAAGGATGTGGATGCGATGACCATCGCAAGGGGGACGCCTGGGTTCTCAGGTGCAGCCCTTGCAAACCTAGTGAACACTGCCGCTCTTAAGGCTTCCAGGGATGGGGCAAATGCTGTTGGGATGGGTCACCTTGAGTACGCCATGGACAGGATCATCATGGGCAGGGAGCGCAAGTCGATGGTGATATCCGATCTATCAAAGAAGAGGACTGCATACCACGAGGCTGGGCACGCCCTTGTTGCTATCCTCACGGACGGTGCTAACACTGTCCACAAGGCCACCATCGTGCCTATGGGAAATGCTCTCGGCAAGGTGACGCAGCTGCCAGGGGAAGACAGCCACCTCACAAGGAAGCAGATGCTGGCGAGGCTCGACGTCGCCATGGGAGGACGGGTGGCCGACGAGCTTATATTTGGAGAAGCAGGGATCACCACTGGTGCCTCATCTGACCTAAGCAAGGCAACTCGATATGCGAAAGACATGGTCGTCAAGTATGGTATGAGCAAGCGTGTCGGCCTTGTTTCCTATGGCAATGACATCAATGCTGCCCGTGGCAAGGCGATGGCCATGAGCGGGCGGACGATAGGTCTGGTTGATGAGGAGGTGAAAGCATTATTGGACAACGCTTACAGGAACGCGAAAAAGATTCTCACAGAGCACAACAAGGAGTTTCATGCACTAGCAAATGCCCTCATGGAGCATGAAACTCTCACTGGTGACCAGATCAAGAAACTAGTTTTGACAGGGCGACAAGGAGATGGTCCTAGCAGCAGCCAGCGAAATCAGGGAACACCTTCTCTCACAGGTGACCAAATAAAAAAACGAGTTTCTACAGGACGACAAGGAGATGGTCGTAGCAACAGCCAGCAAAATCAGGGAACACCTTCTCTCACTGGTGACCAAATCAAGAAACGAGTTTCGACAGGACGACATGGAGATCGTCGTAGCAACAGCCAGCAAAATCAGGGAACACCTTCTCTCACTGATGACCAAATCAAGAAACGAGTTTCGACAGGACGACAAGGAGATGATCGTAGCAGCAGCCAGCAAAATCAGGTAACACCACCTCTTGCCGGTGACGAGATCACAAAACTAGTATCGACAGACCAACAAGTAGATGGTCATAACAATAGCCGCCAGGATCAGGGAACATCTTCTCTCTCTAGTGACGAGAGCACCAAATCAATATCAACAGAACAACCAGGAGATGGTCCTAACAGTAGCAAGCATAATCAGGGAGCACCGTCTATCGCTGGTGAGGAGGCCACAAAACTAGTTTCGACAGAAAAACAAGCGGATTGTTATAGCGGTAGCCAGTGGGATCAGGGAACACCTTCTCTCACCCGCAACGAGGACGCTAACCAGTGAGGAGGTCAAGAAACGGGTGCACACGATGAGAGCGGCAAACCAGTGACAAGACCAAGAAACGGGTGTCGACGCAGCAACAAGTAGATGATGCTAACAATGGGTCGGCAGGATGAGGGAACACCTTCTTCGCCCTAGCCACCGAGACGCTTACAGGAAGGAGTATTCCTTTTGCTGATACTTTTGTTGCATGCAGACGGAATGCAGAGAGCGATGTGTAAGGTCTGGAGTTTCCTCTGATTTGTGTTTCTGAAGTCCGAAGAGAATCCGACGTGTTTTGTACTTTTGCATGATGTATTCTGAACCAGTAAAACCATGTTACGTGTCTCAACTCAAGCATGAAAGTACCCCAAGATTTCTATTGGAACTGGACATGTGTAAATGCAATTAGGTGCTTCTTTCACCAGCTGCAAAACAGTGCAATTTCATACATTTTCTCCAGCTGCAAAACATAATAAAAATACCATTAGGTGCTTCCGTAAACGGAAAATCCTTTGTTTTCTTTTTTCATTGGTTGCCTTTTTTATCCTAAAAAAACCTAACGGATGAAGGAACACCTTCTTCCGTAAACCTAATGGGTCGGCAGGATGCGGGAACACCTTCTTCGCCCTAGCCACCGAGACGCTTACAGGAAGTAGTATTCCTTTTGCTGATACTTTTGTTGCATGCAGACGGAATGCAGAGAGCGATGTGTAAGGTCTGGAGTTTCCTCTGATTTGTGTTTCTGAAGTCCGAAGAGAATCCGACGTGTTTTGTACTTTTGCATGATGTGTTCTGAACCAGTAAAACCATGTTACGTGTCTCAACTCAAGCATGAATGTACCCCAAGATTTCTATTGGAACTGGACATGTGTAAATGCAATTAGGTGCTTCTTTCACCAGCTGCAAAACAGTGCAATTTCATACATTTTCTCCAGCTGCAAAACATAATAAAAATACCATTAGGTGCTTCCGTAAACGCAAATTCCTCTGTTTTATTTTTTCATTGGTTGACTTTTTTATCCTAAAAAAACCTAACGGATGAGGGAACACCTTCTTCCGTAAACCTAATGGGTCGGCAGGATGAGGGAACACCTTCTTCGCCCTAGCCACCGAGACGCTTACAGGAAGGAGTATTCCTTTTGCTGATACTTTTGTTGCATGCAGACGGAATGCAGAGAGCGATGTGTAAGGTCTGGAGTTTCCTCTGATTTGTGTTTCTGAAGTCCGAAGAGAATCCGACATGTTTTGTACTTTTGCATGATGTGTTCTGAACCAGTAAAACCATGTTACGTGTCTCAACTCAAGCATGTATGTACCCCAAGATTTCTATTGGAACTGGACATGTGTAAATGCAATTAGGTGCTTCTTTCACCAGCTGCAAAACAATGCAATTTCATACATTTTCTCCAGCTGCAAAACATAATAAAAATACCATTAGGTGCTTCCGTAAACGCAAAATCCTCTGTTTTCTTTTTTCATTGGTTGACTTTTTTATCCTAAAAAAACCTAACGGATGAGGGAACACCTTCTTCCGTAAACCTAATGGGTCGGCAGGATGAGGGAACACCTTCTTCGCCCTATCCACCGAGACGCTTAGAGGAAGGAGTATTCCTTTTGCTGATACTTTTGTTGCATGCAGACGGAATGCAGAGAGCGATGTGTAAGGTCTGGAGTTTCCTCTGATTTGTGTTTCTGATGTCCGAAGAGAATCCGACGTGTTTTGTACTTTTGCATGATGTGTTCTGAACCAGTAAAACCATGTTACGTGTCTCAACTCAAGCATGAATGTACCCCAAGATTTCTATTGGAACTGGACATGTGTAAATGCAATTAGGTGCTTCTTTCACCAGCTGCAAAACAGTGCAATTTCATACATTTTCTCCAGCTGCAAAACATAATAAAAATACCATTAGGTGCTTCCGTAAACACAAAATCCTCTGTTTTCTTTTTTCATTGGTTGCCATTTTTATCCTAAAAAAACCTAACGGATGAGGGAACACCTTCTTCCGTAAACCTAATGGGTCGGCAGGATGCGGGAACACCTTCTTCGCCCTAGCCACCGAGACGCTTACAGGAAGTAGTATTCCTTTTGCTGATACTTTTGTTGCATGCAGACGGAATGCAGAGAGCGATGTGTAAGGTCTGGAGTTTCCTCTGATTTGTGTTTCTGAAGTGCGAAGAGAATCCGACGTGTTTTGTACTTTTGCATGATGTGTTCTGAACCAGTAAAACCATGTTACGTGTCTCAACTCAAGCATGAATGTACCCCAAGATTTCTATTGGAACCGGACATGTGTAAATGCAATTAGGTGCTTCTTTCACGAGCTGCAAAACAGTGCAATTTCATACATTTTCTCCAGCTGCAAAACATAATAAAAATACCATTAGGTGCTTCCGTAAACGCAAAATCCTCTGTTTTCTTTTTTCATTGGTTGCCTTTTTTATCCTAAAAAAACCTAACGGATGAGGGAACACCTTCTTCCGTAAACCTAATGGGTCGGCAGGATGCGGGAACACCTTCTTTGCCCTAGCCACCGAGACGCTTACAGGAAGTAGTATTCCTTTTGCTGATACTTTTGTTGCATGCAGACGGAATGCAGAGAGCGATGTGTAAGGTCTGGAGTTTCCTCTGATTTGTGTTTCTGAAGTGCGAAGAGAATCCGACGTGTTTTGTACTTTTGCATGATGTGTTCTGAACCAGTAAAACCATGTTACGTGTCTCAACTCAAGCATGAATGTACCCCAAGATTTCTATTGGAACCGGACATGTGTAAATGCAATTAGGTGCTTCTTTCACGAGCTGCAAAACAGTGCAATTTCATACATTTTCTCCAGCTGCAAAACATAATAAAAATACCATTAGGTGCTTCCGTAAACGCAAAATCCTCTGTTTTCTTTTTTCATTGGTTGACTTTTTTATCCTAAAAAAACCTAACGGATGAGGGAACACCTTCTTCCGTAAACCTAATGGGTCGGCAGGATGAGGGAACACCTTCTTCGCCCTAGCCACCGAGACGCTTACAGGAAGGAGTATTCCTTTTGCTGATACTTTTGTTGCATGCAGACGGAATGCAGAGAGCGATGTGTAAGGTCTGGAGTTTCCTCTGATTTGTGTTTCTGAAGTCCGAAAAGAATCCGACGTGTTTTGTACTTTTGCATGATGTGTTCTGAACCAGTAAAACCATGTTACGTGTCTCAACTCAAGCATGAATGTACCCCAAGATTTCTATTGGAACTGGACATGTGTAAATGCAATTAGGTGCTTCTTTCACCAGCTGCAAAACAATGCAATTTCATACATTTTCTCCAGCTGCAAAACATAATAAAAATACCATTAGGTGCTTCCGTAAACGCAAAATCCTCTGTTTTCTTATTTCATTGGTTGACTTTTTTATCCTAAAAAAACCTAACGGATGAGGGAACACCTTCTTCCGTAAACCTAATGGGTCGGCAGGATGAGGGAACACCTTCTTCGCCCTAGCCACCGAGACGCTTACAGGAAGGAGTATTCCTTTTGCTGATACTTTTGTTGCATGCAGACGGAATGCAGAGAGCGATGTGTAAGGTCTGGAGTTTCCTCTGATTTGTGTTTCTGAAGTCCGAAGAGAATCCGACGTGTTTTGTACTTTTGCATGATGTGTTCTGAACCAGTAAAACCATGTTACGTGTCTCAACTAAAGCATGAATGTACCCCAAGATTTCTATTGGAACTGGACATGTGTAAATGCAATTAGGTGCTTCTTTCACCAGCTGCAAAACAATGCAATTTCATACATTTTCTCCAGCTGCAAAACATAATAAAAATACCATTAGGTGCTTCCGTAAACGCAAAATCCTCTGTTTTCTTTTTTCATTGGTTGACTTTTTTATCCTAAAAAACCTAACGGATGAGGGAACACCTTCTTCCGTAAACCTAATGGGTCGGCAGGATGAGGGAACACCTTCTTCGCCCTAGCCACCGAGACGCTTACAGGAAGGAGTATTCCTTTTGCTGATACTTTTGTTGCATGCAGACGGAATGCAGAGAGCGATGTGTAAGGTCTGGAGTTTCCTCTGATTTGTGTTTCTGAAGTCCGAAGAGAATCCGACGTGTTTTGTACTTTTGCATGATGTGTTCTGAACCAGTAAAACCATGTTACGTGTCTCAACTCAAGCATGAATGTACCCCAAGATTTCTATTGGAACTGGACATGTGTAAATGCAATTAGGTGCTTCTTTCACCAGCTGCAAAACAATGCAATTTCATACATTTTCTCCAGCTGCAAAACATAATAAAAATACCATTTGGTGCTTCCGTAAACGCAAAATCCTCTGTTTTCTTTTTTCATTGGTTGACTTTTTTATCCTAAAAAAACCTAATGGATGAGGGAACACCTTCTTCCGTAAACCTAATGGGTCGGCAGGATGAGGGAACACTTTCTTCGCCCTAGCCACCGAGACTCTTACAGGAAGGAGTATTCCTTTTGCTGATACTTTTGTTGCATGCAGACGGAATACAGAGAGCGATGTGTAAGGTCTGGAGTTTCCTCTGATTTGTGTTTCTGAAGTCCGAAGAGAATCCGACGTGTTTTGTACTTTTGCATGATGTGTTCTGAACCAGTAAAACCATGTTACGTGTCTCAACTCAAGCATGAATGTACCCCAAGATTTCTATTGGAACTGGACATGTGTAAATGCAATTAGGTGCTTCTTTCACCAGCTGCAAAACAATGCAATTTCATACATTTTCTCCAGCTGCAAAACATAATAAAAATACCATTAGGTGCTTCCGTAAACGCAAAATCCTCTATTTTCTTTTTTCATTGGTTGACTTTTTTATCCTAAAAAAACCAAATGGATGAGGGAACACCTTCTTCCGTAAACCTAATGGGTCGGCAGGATGAGGGAACACTTTCTTCGCCCTAGCCACCGAGACTCTTACAGGAAGGAGTATTCCTTTTGCTGATACTTTTGTTGCATGCAGACGGAATGCAGAGAGCGATGTGTAAGGTCTGGAGTTTCCTCTGATTTGTGTTTCTGAAGTCCGAAGAGAATCCGACGTGTTTTGTACTTTTGCATGATGTGTTCTGAACCAGTAAAACCATGTTACGTGTCTCAACTCAAGCATGAATGTACCCCAAGATTTCTATTGGAACTGGACATGTGTAAATGCAATTAGGTGCTTCTTTCACCAGCTGCAAAACAATGCAATTTCATACATTTTCTCCAGCTGCAAAACATAATAAAAATACCATTAGGTGCTTCCGTAAATGCAAAATCCTCTGTTTTATTTTTTCATTGGTTGACTTTTTTATCCTAAAAAAACCTAATGGATGAGGGAACACCTTCTTCCGTAAACCTAATGGGTCGGCAGGATGAGGGAACACCTTCTTTGCCCTAGCCACCGAGACGCTTACAGGAAGGAGTATTCCTTTTGCTGATACTTTTGTTGCATGCAGACGGAATGCAGAGAGCGATGTGTAAGGTCTGGAGTTTCCTCTGATTTGTGTTTCTGAAGTTCGAAGAGAATCCGACGTGTTTTGTACTATTGCATGATGTGTTCTGAACCAGTAAAACCATGTTACGTGTCTCAACTCAAGCATGAATGTACCCCAAGATTTCTATTGGAACTGGACATGTGTAAATGCAATTAGGTGCTTCTTTCACCAGCTGCAAAACAGTTCAATTTCATACATTTTCTCCAGCTGCAAAACATAATAAAAATACCATTAGGTGCTTCCGTAAACGCAAAATCCTCTGTTTTATTTTTTCATTGGTTGACTTTTTTATCCTAAAAAAACCTAACGGATGAGGGAACACCTTCTTCCGTAAACCTAATGGGTCGGCAGGATGAGGGAACACCTTCTTCGCCCTAGCCACCGAGACGCTTACAGGAAGGAGTATTCCTTTTGCTGATACTTTTGTTGCATGCAGACGGAATGCAGAGAGCGATGTGTAAGGTCTGGAGTTTCCTCTGATTTGTGTTTCTGAAGTCCGAAGAGAATCCGACGTGTTTTGTACTTTTGCATGATGTGTTCTGAACCAGTAAAACCATGTTACGTGTCTCAACTCAAGCATGAATGTACCCCAAGATTTCTATTGGAACTGGACATGTGTAAATGCAATTAGGTGCTTCTTTCACCAGCTGCAAAACAGTGCAATTTCATACATTTTCTCCAGCTGCAAAACATAATAAAAATACCATTAGGTGCTTCCGTAAACACAAAATCCTCTGTTTTCTTTTTTCATTGGTTGCCTTTTTTATCCTAAAAAAACCTAACGGATGAGGGAACACCTTCTTCCGTAAACCTAATGGGTCGGCAGGATGCGGGAACACCTTCTTCGCCCTAGCCACCGAGACGCTTACAGGAAGTAGTATTCCTTTTGCTGATACTTTTGTTGCATGCAGACGGAATGCAGAGAGCGATGTGTAAGGTCTGGAGTTTCCTCTGATTTGTGTTTCTGAAGTGCGAAGAGAATCCGACGTGTTTTGTACTTTTGCATGATGTGTTCTGAACCAGTAAAACCATGTTACGTGTCTCAACTAAAGCATGAATGTACCCCAAGATTTCTATTGGAACCGGACATGTGTAAATGCAATTAGGTGCTTCTTTCACGAGCTGCAAAACAGTGCAATTTCATACATTTTCTCCAGCTGCAAAACATAATAAAAATACCATTAGGTGCTTCCGTAAACGCAAAATCCTCTGTTTTCTTTTTTCATTGGTTGCCTTTTTTATCCTAAAAAAACCTAACGGATGAGGGAACACCTTCTTCCGTAAACCTAATGGGTCGGCAGGATGCGGGAACACCTTCTTCGCCCTAGCCACCGAGACGCTTACAGGAAGTAGTATTCCTTTTGCTGATACTTTTGTTGCATGCAGACGGAATGCAGAGAGCGATGTGTAAGGTCTGGAGTTTCCTCTGATTTGTGTTTCTGAAGTCCGAAGAGAATCCGACGTGTTTTGTACTTTTGCATGATGTGTTCTGAACCAGTAAAACCATGTTACGTGTCTCAACTAAAGCATGAATGTACCCCAAGATTTCTATTGGAACTGGACATGTGTAAATGCAATTAGGTGCTTCTTTCACCAGCTGCAAAACAGTGCAATTTCATACATTTTCTCCAGCTGCAAAACATAATAAAAATACCATTAGGTGCTTCCGCAAACGCAAAATCCTCTGTTTTCTTTTTTCATTGGTTGCCTTTTTTATCCTAAAAAAACCTAATGGATGAGGGAACACCTTCTTCCGTAAACCTAATGGGTCGGCAGGATGAGGGAACACCTTCTTCGCCCTAGCCACCGAGACGCTTACAGGAAGGAGTATTCCTTTTGCTGATACTTTTGTTGCATGCAGACGGAATGCAGAGAGCGATGTGTAAGGTCTGGAGTTTCCTCTGATTTGTGTTTCTGAAGTCCGAAGAGAATCCGACGTGTTTTGTACTTTTGCATGATGTGTTCTGAACCAGTAAAACCATGTTACGTGTCTCAACTCAAGCATGAATGTACCCCAAGATTTCTATTGGAACTGGACATGTGTAAATGCAATTAGGAGCTTCTTTCACCAGCTGCAAAACAATGCAATTTCATACATTTTCTCCTGCTGCAAAACATAATAAAAATACCATTAGGTGCTTCCGTAAACGCAAAATCCTCTGTTTTCTTTTTCATTGGTTGACTTTTTTATCCTAAAAAAACCTAATGGATGAGGGAACACCTTCTTCCGTAAACCTAATGGGTCGGCAGGATGCGGGAACACTTTCTTCGCCCTAGCCACCGAGACGCTTACAGGAAGGAGTATTCCTTTTGCTGATACTTTTGTTGCATGCAGACGGAATGCAGAGAGCGATGTGTAAGGTCTGGAGTTTCCTCTGATTTGTGTTTCTGAAGTCCGAAGAGAATCCGACGTGTTATGTACTTTTGCATGATGTGTTCTGAACCAGTAAAACCATGTTACGTGTCTCAACTCAAGCATGAATGTACCCCAAGATTTCTATTGGAACTGGACATGTGTAAATGCAATTAGGAGCTTCTTTCACCAGCTGCAAAACAATGCAATTTCATACATTTTCTCCTGCTGCAAAACATAATAAAAATACCATTAGGTGCTTCCGTAAACGCAAAATCCTCTGTTTTCTTTTTCATTGGTTGACTTTTTTATCCTAAAAAAACCTAATGGATGAGGGAACACCTTCTTCCGTAAACCTAATGGGTCGGCAGGATGCGGGAACACTTTCTTCGCCCTAGCCACCGAGACGCTTACAGGAAGGAGTATTCCTTTTGCTGATACTTTTGTTGCATGCAGACGGAATGCAGAGAGCGATGTGTAAGGTCTGGAGTTTCCTCTGATTTGTGTTTCTGAAGTCCGAAGAGTATCCGACGTGTTTTGTACTTTTGCATGATGTGTTCTGAACCAGTAAAACCATGTTACGTGTCTCAACTCAAGCATGAATGTACCCCAAGATTTCTATTGGAACTGGACATGTGTAAATGCAATTAGGTGCTTCTTTCACCAGCTGCAAAACAATGCAATTTCATACATTTTCTCCAGCTGCAAAACATAATAAGAATACCATTAGGTGCTTCCGTAAACGCAAAATCCTCTGTTTTCTTTTTTCATTGGTTGACTTTTTTATCCTAAAAAAACCTAACGGATGAGGGAACACCTTCTTCCGTAAACCTAATGGGTCGGCAGGATGCGGGAACACCTTCTTCGCCCTAGCCACCGAGACGCTTACAGGAAGGAGTATTCCTTTTGCTGATACTTTTGTTGCATGCAGACGGAATGCAGAGAGCGATGTGTAAGGTCTGGAGTTTCTTCTGATTTGTGTTTCTGAAGTCCGAAGAGAATCCGACGTGTTTTGTACTTTTGCATGATGTGTTCTGAACCAGTAAAACCATGTTACGTGTCTCAACTCAAGCATGAATGTACCCCAAGATTTCTATTGGAACTGGACATGTGTAAATGCAATTAGGTGCTTCTTTCACCAGCTGCAAAACAGTGCAATTTCATACATTTTCTCCAGCTGCAAAACATAATAAAAATACCATTAGGTGCTTCCGTAAACGCAAAATCCTCTGTTTTCTTTTTTCATTGGTTGCCTTTTTTATCCTAAAAAAACCTAATGGATGAGGGAACACCTTCTTCCGTAAACCTAATGGGTCGGCAGGATGAGGGAACACCTTCTCCGCCCTAGCCACCGAGACGCTTACAGGAAGGAGTATTCCTTTTGCTGATACTTTTGTTGCATGCAGACGGAATGCAGAGAGCGATGTGTAAGGTCTGGAGTTTCCTCTGATTTGTGTTTCTGAAGTCCGAAGAGAATCCGACGTGTTTTGTACTTTTGCATGATGTGTTCTGAACCAGTAAAACCATGTTACGTGTCTCAACTCAAGCATGAATGTACCCCAAGATTTCTATTGGAACTGGACATGTGTAAATGCAATTAGGTGCTTCTTTCACCAGCTGCAAAACAGTGCAATTTCATACATTTTCTCCAGCTGCAAAACATAATAAAAATACCATTAGGTGCTTCCGTAAACGCAAAATCCTCTGTTTTCTTTTTTCATTGGTTGCCTTTTTTATCCTAAAAAAACCTAACGGATGAGGGAACACCTTCTTCCGTAAACCTAATGGGTCGGCAGGATGCGGGAACACCTTCTTCGCCCTAGCCACCGAGACGCTTACAGGAAGGAGTATTCCTTTTGCTGATACTTTTGTTGCATGCAGACGGAATGCAGAGAGCGATGTGTAAGGTCCGGAGTTTCCTCTGATTTGTGTTTCTGAAGTCCGAAGAGAATCCGACGTGTTTTGTACTTCTGCATGATGTGTTCTGAACCAGTAAAACCATGTTACGTGTCTCAACTCAAGCATGAATGTACCCCAAGATTTCTATTGGAACTGGACATGTGTAAATGCAATTAGGTGCTTCTTTCACCAGCTGCAAAACAGTGCAATTTCATACATTTTCTCCAGCTGCAAAACATAATAAAAATACCATTAGGTGCTTCCGTAAACGCAAAATCCTCTGTTTTCTTTTTTCATTGGTTGACTTTTTTATCCTAAAAAAACCTAATGGATGAGGGAACACCTTCTTCCGTAAACCTAATGGGTCGGCAGGATGAGGGAACACCTTCTTCGTCCTAGCCACCGAGACGCTTACAGGAAGGAGTATTCCTTTTGCTGATACTTTTGTTGCATGCAGACGGAATGCAGAGAGCGATGTGTAAGGTCTGGAGTTTCCTCTGATTTGTGTTTCTGAAGTCCGAAGAGAATCCGACGTGTTTTGTACTTTTGCATGATGTGTTCTGAACCAGTAAAACCATGTTACGTGTCTCAACTCAAGCATGAATGTACCCCAAGATTTCTATTGGAACTGGACATGTGTAAATGCAATTAGGTGCTTCTTTCACCAGCTGCAAAACAGTGCAATTTCATACATTTTCTCCAGCTGCAAAACATAATAAGAATACCATTAGGTGCTTCCGTAAACGCAAAATCCTCTGTTTTCTTTTTTCATTGGTTGACTTTTTTATCCTAAAAAAACCTAACGGATGAGGGAACACCTTCTTCCGTAAACCTAATGGGTCGGCAGGATGCGGGAACACCTTCTTCGCCCTAGCCACCGAGACGCTTACAGGAAGGAGTATTCCTTTTGCTGATACTTTTGTTGCATGCAGACGGAATGCAGAGAGCGATGTGTAAGGTCTGGAGTTTCTTCTGATTTGTGTTTCTGAAGTCCGAAGAGAATCCGACGTGTTTTGTACTTTTGCATGATGTGTTCTGAACCAGTAAAACCATGTTACGTGTCTCAACTCAAGCATGAATGTACCCCAAGATTTCTATTGGAACTGGACATGTGTAAATGCAATTAGGTGCTTCTTTCACCAGCTGCAAAACAGTGCAATTTCATACATTTTCTCCAGCTGCAAAACATAATAAAAATACCATTAGGTGCTTCCGTAAACGCAAAATCCTCTGTTTTCTTTTTTCATTGGTTGCCTTTTTTATCCTAAAAAAACCTAATGGATGAGGGAACACCTTCTTCCGTAAACCTAATGGGTCGGCAGGATGAGGGAACACCTTCTCCGCCCTAGCCACCGAGACGCTTACAGGAAGGAGTATTCCTTTTGCTGATACTTTTGTTGCATGCAGACGGAATGCAGAGAGCGATGTGTAAGGTCTGGAGTTTCCTCTGATTTGTGTTTCTGAAGTCCGAAGAGAATCCGACGTGTTTTGTACTTTTGCATGATGTGTTCTGAACCAGTAAAACCATGTTACGTGTCTCAACTCAAGCATGAATGTACCCCAAGATTTCTATTGGAACTGGACATGTGTAAATGCAATTAGGTGCTTCTTTCACCAGCTGCAAAACAGTGCAATTTCATACATTTTCTCCAGCTGCAAAACATAATAAAAATACCATTAGGTGCTTCCGTAAACGCAAAATCCTCGGTTTTCTTTTTTCATTGGTTGCCTTTTTTATCCTAAAAAAACCTAACGGATGAGGGAACACCTTCTTCCGTAAACCTAATGGGTCGGCAGGATGCGGGAACACCTTCTTCGGCCTAGCCACCGAGACGCTTACAGGAAGGAGTATTCCTTTTGCTGATACTTTTGTTGCATGCAGACGGAATGCAGAGAGCGATGTGTAAGGTCTGGAGTTTCCTCTGATTTGTGTTTCTGAAGTCCGAAGAGAATCCGACGTGTTTTGTACTTTTGCATGATGTGTTCTGAACCAGTAAAACCATGTTACGTGTCTCAACTCAAGCATGAATGTACCCCAAGATTTCTATTAGAACTGGACATGTGTAAATGCAATTAGGTGCTTCTTTCACCAGCTGCAAAACAGTGCAATTTCATACATTTTCTCCAGCTGCAAAACATAATAAAAATACCATTAGGTGCTTCCGTAAACGCAAAATCCTCTGTTTTCTTTTTTCATTGGTTGACTTTTTTATCCTAAAAAAACCTAAGGGATGAGGGAACACTTTCTTCCGTAAACCTAATGGGTCGGCAGGATGAGGGAACACCTTCTTCGCCCTAGCCACCGAGACGCTTACAGGAAGGAGTATTCCTTTTGCTGATACTTTTGTTGCATGCAGACGGAATGCAGAGAGCGATGTGTAAGGTCTGGAGTTTCCTCTGATTTGTGTTTCTGAAGTCCGAAGAGAATCCGACGTGTTTTGTACTATTGCATGATGTGTTCTGAACCAGTAAAACCATGTTACGTGTCTCAACTCAAGCATGAATGTACCCCAAGATTTCTATTGGAACTGGACATGTGTAAATGCAATTAGGTGCTTCTTTCACCAGCTGCAAAACAATGCAATGTCATACATTTTCTTCAGCTGCAAAACATAATAAAAATACCATTAGGTGCTTCCGTAAACGGAAAATCCTCTGTTTTCTTTTTTCATTGGTTGACTTTTTTATCCTAAATGTCTTTTTGAACACTGTACAGACGCAAGCTCATATACATGCGCAAACACTCAGTAGGCACCTCGTCGTCGATGGGAACGTCTCCTCCCACTGAATGCGCGTCGCCGAAAATCCTGATATAAATCCAGGAATAAATGCGAGCAGCAGGATTTGAACCCTGGTGGGCTAGGGATACCACAGTCTGTCTAACCATCCAACCACAGGTTGGTTCGCTTTTTATCATAAATGTCAATCAATAAGTCAGTTCCCACGAAATCAGCAATCCTATGAGTGAATCTGCCCAGAGACAAGGCAGATTGTAGAGCATATTGAGGAACCTGGTACCATCATCCAAAAGCAGCAGAGTGTGTAACTAACAAATTGAAGATTGGGCGTGTCGATACCACCGAAAATGTTATGTACAGCTTCAGCTTTATCTGATGTATTGATCCCTAAGAGAACTGATCGTGTCATATATATGTATCTAAAGCTCTTGATTGTCGCTAACAAATCCACCAAGATTCGTTGAAAACTTTGATTGTCTTGGATCACGTATATATATAAGCAGAACAAGGTATGCAACAGAATTTACATTGAATTCTAGTGATGTGATACAATTGATATAGCATAACATCTTTAAATTAACCAAAACTTTAGAAACAATTATGTACTGTATCCTTTTTTGAGGGTGAAACAAATATGTATCTTACAACAGCATGAGTACTAGCTAGGAGATTCGCCCGCGCGGTTTAATGTTCTCAAGCATAAACGGCACTCAACTCAACAAAGGCACGAGAAGTGAATCTGATGACTTGTCGGCTGTGCGCAGGCCCGTCGCCATCTTCTCCACCATCTTTGTCATCTTCTTTTTCTCTTCTCGCTGATGTTGCTGCTTGGTGTCGAGAAAGGTTACCGGACCTGGCCGGACCTTCTCGGTGCTCAAGGAGTGGCACTTTGGTAGTACTAGCCCCAGGTTCAGATTAATGAGATTGCTACTGTCAAAGTCGAAGATGCTTCTTTTGAGCCGGCGGCACCACTCGGCCCTGGCGGCGGCCCGCTGCTGCCTCTGGTGCTCTTTCTCGTCGAAGAACGTGAGGGTGATCCTCACGGGGACATAGTCGTTGCGGACGCATCCCGCCACCTCCAGCACGCTCCAGTCGACCATCAGGTGCTTGGACAAGGCGTGGGCGCCGAGCACCTGCTCCGCGCGGAAGACGGCACGCTTCAGGGCGCCGTCGAGGATCTCGATGGAGATGGTGGTGCCGGGCGCGTTGCGGTTGTAGGCCCGCGGTGGAGACGTGGACGGCAACGGCGCCCGGCACGCCGTCGACGAAGCCGGAGGGGGTTGCCTTGACGTGCCAGAGGTGGCGGTTGAAGTAGAGGGTCTGGAGCTTGGTGGACGGCGTGCCCGGCGGCATCTGCCCCAGCTTCGCGTAGCCCCGGACCGCCAAAAGGCGCGTCAGGGTCTTGGTCGCCGACGGCGACGGCGGCAAGGAGCGGCTGGCCATGGCGTTGGTCTAAACTAGCTTCATCGTGCAACTTAAGGTTGTGGGCTAACTCCAGGCACGTACGACTGTTTATAGCATAGCGCTAGCTAGCTTCGCGTATTCCGAGTCGGCCTAAATAAAGGCGTGCACGGGAGGGAAACTAATCGATCCTCCAACACGCTTCATCGTTTGCGCGCGTCTCCTCGACCGATAGGTTCCGTCCGCGAGTTTTTTTTTAATCTAGTAGTACCAATCTAATCTACGCGCGCGCCGTTGGATATAAAGAAAATAATGCCTTCCTTTCCTTTTCGTTTGCCAACTAACCAAACAATTTTTTTTCCCTTTCCATCAAACATTGAACTTGAGGAAACCGCGGAAATTCTAAACTCACGCACAATTAGGGCGTGTTTGGTTCCCTGAGTAGCTACAGGCTGCATTGCATGAAGGGTCCTCGGTGAGCATGGCCTTGTTGGGGTGATGCAAGGAGGCGCA
Source organism: Triticum aestivum (assembly GCF_018294505.1). NCBI lineage: Eukaryota > Viridiplantae > Streptophyta > Magnoliopsida > Poales > Poaceae > Triticum > Triticum aestivum. The sequence continues at coordinate 546,552,342 of NC_057808.1, forward strand.
GAGATGGGTGTTTGGTTCACTTGCATCATATGGTTGCACCTCGTGCATGTTCTTCTGAAGTTCGCTGAAATCAGGGAGGTACGTCATGACGCAGCACCATGGGGTGACGGGATTCAGAGCTCGGTAGCTCCGGACCCGACATGCGGCGGCGCAAGGTAGCAGGATCTGTCGTGGGGCGGCTTGACGAGGGCGGCGGCGGCGCTTGGTCGAGGATGGCGCCGGCAAAGCTTGGTCGAGGACGGCGGCGGCGCTCGATGGAGGTCGACAGAGGACGGCGGGGCTTGGTGAGGGTGACAGCGGCCGTTGGTCGAGGACAACGGCGGCGGCTGTTGGTCTATGTGGCGAAGGGAGGAAAGATAGAAGAAGAAAACGAAAGAGTGAGAGCCTGCACGAGAGATACGCGAGAAACCTATGTTCCCCTCAGCCTGGCAGGAAGGGCTCCTTTTGCATCAACGGGCCAGGCTGAAGAGCCCATGCAGCCTACCAAACGTCTTTGGTTTTGCACGGCAGGTGCAAGTCACATGCAACCTAGGCAACCAAACACCCCCTTACTGACTATTACGGGCCCCTTCCATGTATCTAAACCTGCCCCCCATCCCCCCTGATTTTCAGGGGTGTGGGACGAGTCCTTCAACCGAAGCCCAGTCAAAAAGTGCCACGTTGAATCAGTCCGTAAACCTCCCTTGAAATCTCCATGTGTGTAGCATTACTCAGGAAACCATACCTCAAAAAGAAAAAAAAACTTAAGGAAATCTAGAGGGCAAGCGGAGTTGTTTGGTACGAGCTAGCTTTCTGACTTGTTTTTATTTTCCGAAAAATACCACATCTATTATAAAAGTCACCATGTTGAATTTAGTCGGGGTAAGGTAGGAGGAGGGAGATTTGGATTGTGCACTTGTTGTCCCTACATGTGCTCCTTTGTGTTTGCCCGATCGCGCAATGCCGGGGTTTACCCTTGTTTATATGTACTACGTGTTCGGACCTGCCTCTACAGGTTAACGTCGCGAGGCTGAGTTTAGTCGGAGTAAGACGGTAGAAGGTAGACTTGGATCATGTATATTGTGTACCTCCCTGTGGTCCTTCCCGTACAAGGGGTCGTGCAATGTCAGATGCTAGGGGCATCATCGGTTTTCTTTAAAATAGTATAGAGAAAAAAATGGGGCCCCTGGTCAGTTGGGGGCCTGTGCAGTCGAACATGCTGCACATGTGTCCGGTACGGGCCTGGTGCCACCCATGTGGCACGAAGCACTCCGGCCGAGATGTTTTTTTACAACTAAAGGTGCCATCCAAGAAAAAAAACAACCCCCAAAGAACTAAAACTTGCCATCCGAAAAAGAAAGTTGACATGCTTGACAACAAAATTTGCCATCATCACGTCATTAAATTTGTCATAAAAAACGTTCAAAGTTGCCATGTGTTTGTGCCGCACATGTGGCACTTATCAGGGTCTTTTTTACAGGGTCGGTATCGTTCGACAGTTATCGGGTCTATTTCCATCTACTCGACTGATAAGTGCTCCCTGGTCAGATTTGATGATCTCAACTCAGCCTTTGTTCGTACTCCTTCCGTTTCTTTTTTAACTTCGCGTGACAAGTTTCTCTGAGAACAAACTTTGTGAAGCTTCACCATGGTCGACTTGCGTGCATTGGCCCATGTGTGGCGGATGTGAAGGTGCTTTGGCCACCCGACATGTTGCCGCAGCGGCCCTGGATAGATGGCTTGTTTTCAAATGCCTGCTCGCACTACCAGAATATCCGCTTACGACGATGGCCTCATCTATGCCGACGGCCCCCGCCGGCATAGATAGACATATCCCGACGGCCTAGGGCATGCCGTAGGCGTAGAAACGCCGTCGGCATATGTCGATCTATGCCGACAGGAGCCGTCGGCATAATACGGCCGTCAATACCGCACGAGATACGCCTACGGGGGCCGTCGGCATATCCCGGGCACACCTACCCGGTCAGCTACGACCGTTTGACGGCGTCGAAACTACGCCGACGGGTGATAACGGCGGTCATCGGCATAGATTTGCTGACATCACCGATCCGCGTCGTCGACACGTCATCGATCCGAGGGAGTGGGGGGCCCGTTGTGTGGCAGAGATATGCCAACGGCATAGACCTGGCCCATGCCCTTTGCCACGTCATCGATCCGCGTGCAATGCCACGTCATCGATCCGTGGGATTGTACCTCCGTGTGCACACCTATGCCGACGGCTTGCCGTCAGCATACATGTATTATTTTATTTTATTATTATTTTTACTTTATATTATTTTTTATTTTTTCACAAGATAAATGTGCCTTATCTAAACAAAAAAAATACCCCAATGATATATCGATTGCCCCCCTCACGGACGTCGCTGTCGCCGTGTCACGGAGGGGCGAAACGGTCAACACGGAGGGGATCTGGTTGGTGGGGGGATTCGGGGTGTAGCTATGCCATCGAAACATCGCACGGGTCCCGATGCATGTGTGAAAGTGTTCAGGCATGCGTAGATGCCCGTCTTGGGGCTCCGCGGTGTGGCCCCCCTCCACGCAAGGCAGTGCCGCCGTAACTTGGAGGGGGCCACACCCCGGAGACGCATGCCGCCTCTTCGGACATGCCACCACACCACCCCGCATGTCTGAGGGCCCGGTGCGACGCTCCGGTGGCTTTGCTACCCCCGAGGGCCCCCGTCCCGCCTAACCCTGTAGCGTTTGACCACGAGATCTAGCCCTTTGACTTTACACGGACGGGCTTTGACCAGTGGACCTCTCCACCCGGTTGTGTTAGGTCAGCCCATAGGAACACTTTGGAGCAACATCTGGGCCAAACCCACAACAAGATCCCCTCTGTGTAGACCCGACGCGTCCGTTTCCCCCTCCAGGTGCCGGCGGCGGCGCCGTCCGTGAGGGGGGCCACACCCCGGAGACGCGTGCCGCCTCTTCAGACATGCCACC
>NC_057808.1:546556850-546558403 GCF_018294505.1 Triticum aestivum
GTGAGGGAGGCCACACCCCGGAGACGTGTGCCGCCTCTTCAGACATGCCACCACACCACCCCGCATGTATGAGGGCCCGGTGCGATGCTCCGGTGGCATTGCTACCCCCAGGGCCCCCGTCCCGCCTAACCCTGTAGCGGTTAACCACGAGATCTAGCCCTTTGACTTTACACGGACGTGCTTTGACCAGTGGAACTCTCCACCCAGTTGTGTTAGGTCAGCCCATAGGAACACTTTGGAGCAACATCCAGGCCAAACCCACAGCAAGATCCCCTCCGTGTAGACCCGACGCGTCCGTTTCCCCTCTCCAGGTGCCGGCGGCGGCGCCGTCCGTGAGGGGAGCCACACCCCGGAGCTATGGGCTGGGCTATGACAACCAGGTGAAAAGGTCCACCGGTCAAACCCCGTCCGACGAAAGTCAAAGGGCTAGACCCGGCGGTCGTCTGTGTCAGGGTTAGACGGGATGGGGTACCTGGGGGTAGCAATGCCGCCAGGTGTTGCGGTGGGCCCTCCTACGCTTGTGGAAGTGTGGTGGCAGGCGCAGGCACCCGGCCCCATGGATCCGGGGTGTGCCCCCCTTCACGGGCGTCGCTGCCGCCGTGTCCCGAAGGGGGAAACGACCACGTCGGGCCAACACAGAGGGAATCTTTGGGTGGGTTGGGCCGGGACGGTGTTGGGGGTTGTAGCTATGGGCTGGGCTATGACAACCAGGTGAAAAGGTCCACCGGTCAGACCCACTCTGGCGGAAGTCAAAGGGCTAGATCCGGCGGTCGTCTGTGTCAGGGTTAGACGGGACGAGGTACCGGGGGGTAGCAATGCTGCGAGGTGTTGTGGTGGGCCCTCCTACACTTGTGGAAGCGTGGTGATAGGCGCAGGCACCCGACACGCGGCTCCGGGGTGTGCCCCCCTCACGGGCGTCGCTGCCGCCGTGTCTCGGAGGGGGGAACGGCCACAGCTTACACACGACAAACTAAAAATAGTAATAATTGAATTTATAAAAAACACCGGCATCCATCGTGGAAAACGGACTATCACGGTGAAACCTTCAGACCCGGGCACCGGGCCGGTAACTGAAAGTTTCACCGTAATTGTCCGTTTTCTTAACAAAAGTCTAATGAATACCATCGTATGGATTAGCCCACTATTTAAACAGGTCATGTTGCTTGTATTTGGGTGAGGTGGGACTAGTTTTTACAGTTTGCTGAGAGTCACACATATGCCGTAATAAAAAAATATTAAAAAAATGCAATGTATCTATGCCGACGGCTTAGCCGATGGCATAGATTGACACGTGGCATGTCCATCTATGCTGACGGCTAAGCCGTCGGCATAGGCTCACCTTATCCACAGCCGCCCCACCCCATCCACTCATTCTTCCTCCCCAAACGACCCCGCACCGTCTCCCCCCGCCCGCACGCCGACCCGCACCGCACCGCAGCCTGGATCCGCCCACGCCGCCGTCATCTCTGCGCGGATCCGCCTGCGCCGTCGCTCTATCCGCCCGCCCCGGCCTCCCTCGACACATCCCCGCGCGCGGCCGACCCTCCCTCCCC
>NC_057808.1:546558868-546564028 GCF_018294505.1 Triticum aestivum
CCCCTTCCCGGCCACACCGCCCCCCGCCTCGGCCACCCCGTCCCCGCGTCGGCCACCCCGTCACTGCCTCGTCCACCCCGTCCCTGACCCGCACTACTAGGAAAAGGGCTATAGCTAATATGGACATTAATGGCGCACCATGTATGTGGTGTGCCACTGCTATATAGCAGTGGCGCACCAGATACATGTGTGCCATTAGTGTACTCATTACTAATGGCGCACCAGACACACGGTGCGCCATTACTAGCAATTTTTTTCTAAAACTATTAATGGCGCACCACACGCTCGGTGCACCACTACTAACAATTTTTATTACTTTTTTTCAAAACTAGTAATGGCGCACCTGTGTGAAGTGCGCCATTACTAGTTCAAACTAGTAATGGCGTACCACAACCATGGTGCGCCACTACTAACAATTATATATATTTTTATTTTTTTGCAAAACTAGTAATGGCGCACCCCTAACTGGTGCGCCATTAGTAACCAGGTGTACTAATGGCGCATTTTTAGGTGGTGCGCCATTAGTAACCTGAGACCAGCTAGATATTTTGGACAGCCACCTACCACACTCACTTTCCCCACTTCATTCTCTCCACCTCCTCCTCCAAACTTGTCTCGGCTGCCTCCTCCTCCTCACCTCATTTGCACCATAGATTCACCCAAATTAAGTGGTTAAATTACCTTTTTTTGATAGGTAAGTAAGGGGAAAGCTTTCTTTATGTTGTAGATCTATTTTTTTCTCTCTACAACAATGTGCACATGCACTTTTTATGGCCTAGCTAGATCTACGTATGTCTGTGGTGTTGCATATATGTTTGTGTTTGCAGGTACCGGTATTTGAAATGCGATAGTTGCCAATATTTTTCCGGAATGTTGATTCATCTCCGTTTCGGCGAGAATTTGGCACTATGCATTCTTTTTGGTCCTATTTTTAGGCAAAGTCATCCCAAAATTTTTCTTGGTTCTAAAATATCGTTTTCCTCTACCCCGCAGGCGACCATGGTCCGCACGATGACCGAAGGCATCGTGAATAGGTTTTTGAGCTCCGCGAAGGCCGAGATGCTTCAAAAGAACGAGACGGAGATAAGATGTCCGTGTCGAAGATGCAAGCTGAAGAGCCTTATTGCGGACCCGGATTCCGGGCAGGTGCGGGACCACCTGCTCTTGCGTGGTTTCATGGATGGCTATCGGTGGCAAGGTGATGAAGATGACTATGAAGTCATCCATGGGGGCGGGGCAAGAAATGAGGAAGGGCAGCAAGACAACCACCGCGGCGAGGGCGGGCGAGAAGACGAAGAATCTCTAGGACATGATCACGACGGTGATCCAGTACACAGTCATCATGTAGAAGATGTCGGATATGATGATGAGGAAGATCAAGACGAAGGGCATGATCATGAAGATGAAGATGCTAGAGCAGACGACGATGGACCATCAATGGGCTGGGTGCAGGACCCTCATATTCAAGAGCTGCTTCTCAAGCAGACGGATAACGCAAGAGCTGCCGCCCGAGAGAAAGCCAAGCTGGATCAACTGGAGATAGACGCGGTTACTCCATTGTATGAAGGATGCAGGCCCGAGGATACCCGCCTGAAAGTAACGCTCATGGCTCTGGAGATGAAGGTAAAACACAAAATGACCGACGCATGCTTCGACGAGAACATGTCATTCTGGCACGAACGTCTTCCCAAGGGGAACAAGTGCCCGACCAGTTTCGAGGAGGCGAAGAAAATCGTGTGTCCTCTGGATTTACCGCACGTGAAATACCATGTGTGCATGAACAATTGCATCATTTATCGGGACGAGCACGCGGAGTCTACCATATGTCCGGTGTGCGGCGTCACTCGATACAAGAAGAGGAAGAAAGCTCCTCGAAAAGTGGTGTGGTACTTTTCGATCACTCCTCGTCTACAGCAGTATTTCGCGGACCCTAAGCTAGCAAAGCTCCTGCGTTGGCACGTGGATAGGGAGGAGAAGAAGCGAGAAGATGACGGAAATGATCCGGAGATAAATAAAAAAGACAAGATGCTGAGTCACCCTAAGGATGTGAGCCAGTGGCAAGAGTTGAACTTCGAACACCCAGAATTGGGGGACGATCCAAGGAACATCGTGCTGGGCGCGAGCACCGATGGAGTCAATCCGTTTGGCAGCCAGAGAAGCACACATAGCACCTGGCCTGTGTTTGTGTGGATGTACAACCTTCCCCTGGTTGTGCATGAAGAGGAAGTACATTCACATGAGTATGCTAATTGAAGGGCCGAAACAACCAGGGAACGACATCAATCTGTATCTGGGGCTGCTGAAAGAGGAGCTAGACACGTTGTGGAAAACGCCAGCCAATACGCGGGACGCCGCAGAGAAAGAATATTTCCCTATGAGAGCCGCACTGCTCACGACGGTGCACGACTATCTCAGTTACGGATATCTCGCGGGGCAGGTGGTCCACGGATTTTCTGGATGCGTCAGGTGCATGGATGACACAACGTATCGCCAGCTAGATAGAGATCCCGGGTCTTTGAAAACCGTGTTCATGGGACATCGAAGGTGGCTTCGCGATGATGACCCATGGAGAAAACGCTAGGATCTGTTCGATGGTGAAACCGAACCCCGAAGATGCCCGCGTACGAGGAGCGGCGAGGAAATAGACGAGCTGTTGAAAAATTGGAAAGATTACCCACTGCCGGGAAAGAAGCGAAAGGCGCCAGAGCCGCTGCTGAAGGTATGGAAAACGAGGTCTGTTTTCTGGGACTTGCCGTACTGGAAGATCCTTCGTGTGCCTCACAGCCTTGATGTCATGCATATCACGAAGAACGTGTGCGAGAGTCTGCTTGGTACCTTGCTCAACATGCCAGAGAGGACCAAAGATGGGCCGAAAGCAAGGGCAGACTTGAAATCAATGGGCATCAGGGAGGAGCTTCACGCTAATGATGATGATGATGATGAGGCGAAGCAGGACACGGAAAGTCGTCGCAAAGGCAAAAAGGCCAAGAAGACCGGAAATGACTACCCTCCCGCGTGCTTCACTCTAAGTCAGGAGGAGATCGAGCAGTTTTTCACCTGCCTCGTAGGAGTAAAACTTCCTTACGGTTATGCGGGGAAGATAAGCAGATACCTAGACTCAGCGAAGCAGAAGTTCAGCGGGATGAAGTCTCACGACTGTCACATGTTGATGACGCAGATACTTCCTGTTGCAATCCGTGGGATCATGGACGCGCACGTCCGTGAAATGCTATTTGGCCTATGCAACTTTTTCGACGTCATCTCTCGGAAGTCTGTTGGCGTGAGGCAACTCAGAAGGCTACAGGAAGAGATCGTGGTGATACTATGCGAGCTTGAGATGTACTTCCCGCCCGCATTCTTCGACATTATGGTGCATCTGCTGGTCCATATCGTGGACGATATCATCCAACTCGGGCCGACGTTCCTGCACAGCATGATGCCGTTCGAAAGGATGAATGGTGTCATCAAAGGATACGTTCGCAACATGTCACGTCCAGAGGGAAGCATAGCCAGGGGCTTTCTGACCGAAGAGTGCATCTCCTACTGCACGAATTATCTAGGCATCGAGAACCCCGTTGGTCTGCCCGTCAACAGGCACCTCGGCAGGCTCGCTGGATGGGGTCACCGTGAGGGTCGCCGCGAAATGCATGTCGACTTCGAGGGTCGACTCGCCGACTTTGAAAGAGCAAACCTAGTCGCGCTACAACACATAGACGTGGTCGATCCTTGGGTGGTAGAGCACAAAACCTTTATTAAGAAGACGTACAATGACCGAGGCCAACAGAGGACGGACGGAGATATACTCAAAGAGCACAACTCATGTTTCACGCGTTGGTTCAAGCAGAAGCTTCTGTCGTACCCTTTACATGAGGATTCTTCCACGGAAGAACAACTCATATTCGCCTTGTCACAGGGCGCCGAGCACAACCTGATGACCTATGAGGCGTACGATATCAACGGCTACACATTCTACACCGAGGCCAAGGACATGAAGAGCGATGGTTATCATAACTCCAGGGTAACGATGGAATCCTACACCGGTAACGACAAGGACAGATACTACGGAAGGATCGAGGAGATCTGGGAGCTGAGCTACGCTGGAGAGAAGGTCCCGATGTTCCGTGTCAGATGGGCCAAGAGCGTCATAAAAGGAGACCGGTATTTCACCACCATGGTTATACCCGAAGCCAAATCCAAGACCGCGGGCGCAAACGTCACCGTAAAAAATGAGCCATGGGTACTGGCTTCCCAAGTGGACCAATGCTTCTTCATTACCGACCCGTCAAAGCCCAGTCGTGTTGTCGTGAGGAGAGGCAAAAGGAAGATCATCGGAATGGATGGAGTCACCGATGAGCAAGACTTCGACAAGTACGGCGACCCGAAGATGGAACATGACGACAACGATGAAGTGCCATACACCACAAGAAGAAGCAGGACCACCCTACCTAAAGGACGTCCATTCAACAGAAGAACTCCATTTGCGAAAAAGAAGGGCAAGAAGATTGTGAAAAGATAGCTAGCTAAGATCGATTGTATTTAAATCGTAGTCTTCATTTCTCGATTGTAATTCGACATATTGAAATGATATTTCTTCTGTTCTAGTCCTCATGAATATTTATTTATGTTTATTATGGTATTGAATTTCTAACTCACAAAAAGTATTGAATTTGTTAATATTTTTTGAACTCATGAATATTTTTAAATTTCATGGGACATTTTGAATTCATGAATATTTTTTCAAATTTGATGATATTTTTTCATATTCATAAATGTTTTACCAATTCACAAATGAATGCAATTAAAAATCCAAAAAACAAATTTGATGATATTTTCAAATAACAAATTTGATGATGTTTTTCATATTCATAAATATTTTCAAATAACAAATTTGATGATATTTTATAAAAAATTATTACTGTTTTTATAAAAAATTATTACTGTTTTTATAAAAAATCATTACTATTTCATATTCATATTCATTTTCTAAAAAATTATTAGATGCAACAAAAAATAATAATAATAAAAAAATTACTAATGGTGCACCGCTGGGTGGTGCGCCATTGCTATCCAAAAAAAAGTTACTTATGGCGCACAGCTGGGTGGTGCGCCATTGCTATCAAAAAAAAGTTACTTATGGCGCACCGCTAGGTGGTGCGCCAT
>NC_057808.1:546564636-546600714 GCF_018294505.1 Triticum aestivum
TTCCTCCCCACCCCAACGCGTCTCCGTCTCCACGCCGTCGAGCACTGAAGCAGGCCGGAGAAGTCCAGCACGAGCGTCTACGTCGTCTCCGTCGGATACGTCGACGAACCGGACCGGAGCCGAGCCGAGGAGCACCGCGAACGCGCCACCGAGCCCTTCTTCCACCTCGGATTCCGCCGCCTCTCCTTCAAGTCCGGCCGGCCTGCTGCTCCTAATCCACCGCCGGGCCTTCGTGTGCCTCCGCGGTGAGCTCCCCTACTGGAACCACGACCGCGGCGACGGCGGCACCAACAAGTTCCTCCTCTTCGCCTCCGACGACAAAGATAATCTGGTAACAACCCATCCCCTCTCTCTCACTCTCTCTTCTGCTCTCGTCAGTCGATGGATTCAGTTTCCTCTGTACATTTCGAGGATGAAGGGTCCAATTTTAGAGTTTTTTGTTGGGGGTGCTCAAGATTCCGCTGAAAAAATGCTTAATTTTATCTGAATGTTGTTGTGTGATGGATGCTAAAATCAACCTGGGATAAGTTTGTTTCACAACATATATGTATGAAGAATACGTACTACAAGTGAAAAAGAAAAATGCTTCCAATGCTGCTAAGGTTTCCTAGAAAGGGGTTTTCAGGATTTGGGGGTGTTTATTAATAATTTCACCGGAAAGAATGTTTAATTTCATTCTTTGCTTTGTCGTGTGCCTGTAATAGAATTGCTTCGGGATATTTTGCTTGGAAGAACCAACTCACAACATATCAAGAGGCAGCAGGAAAACAATCTGTACATGTGTGTCAAACTAGTACGTAGTTCATACTGCAACTCTTATGGAGATTGAGAATTAGTAAAATGCTGCCTGCGTCTGAAGCTCTTATGGAGATAATTACTATGCCCATATCTTCCTGCTGCAATTGATAGTGTAATTCAAATTTTAGAGCAGTATCTGCTACTACAACCTGAGGGTTTTCTTAGCTAAATTAGGCTATGTTTGTTTTGTGTCAGCTCCTTGCTGTCCATGTTAACTTCTTTTCATGGTACCCATAGATTTGACTTTCAGTGTTGGTGATTCTGCAGTTGCTGTAGACTACTATAGTGATGAGTGTCTAGCTTTTGTAATCTACACTTCTTGCATAAGGATTTGCATGTGCCTTTGTACCATGAGTAATTTTGGGACTTGGGAATTGGTTCTTTCTTACTACAGTCTTGCTGCTATAGTATGGCTCTGTTCTTGGTGGAGGTTTCATTACTTGTTTTGTGTGGCTTAGGTTATATTTCAGTGGAATTTGTGTGATATGTTTGGCTGGACTCCGCTCTTTTCACAGTTATAGTGTTGTCACTTTACAGCTTGCATGCTTGCCATACCAGACCATCAGTGTTCCGCTGTTATGATAAATTGTTCAATTCTTTGTATGGTTCTATCTTTTTTCTATGATGGCAAGGGACACTGGTTGCTTATGCACTGAGTTGGGTTTTATGCGCCAAACAATCCATTTTGACAAGGCTCATTGATGGGTACTTTTTTTATTGGGTGCATTTATTTATATTATATCATATTGCTTCTGTATCTGATCCACCATTTCTTGTACTAGTTTGTCAAGAATACAAGTCTGTATAGCACAGAGAGCACCACAAGTTAAACACCTCAATCTGTTAGTATTTGTCTGCATTTTCTCACATTCTTCTTGTATCTGATCCAGTATTGCTTGTAGTGGTTTGTCCAAAATGTTGAATGATACTGCCTGGAGATGCATATATTGTTTCACCTCTTCACAGGCCAACGTATTTTCCATGTTGTGATGGAGGCCTTTTTTTTAACACTGGGCTTTGCCACCTATTGTTTGTCTTGTAAATATCATTGGACAGAGATTTAAGCAAGTAGCACATTGCCTTGTCCACCTGGGATAATGATTTTGCAGGTACCCCGAGAGGCCCTTGAGTTTGCCGGAATGTCGATTAACTTCCGTTCCGGCAAATTCGGGTACTCCATATGTCCTATTTTCAGCAAAGGTCATGCTGAAATTTTCCGTGAATTTTAGCATGACTTTGCTAAAAATAGGACATATGGGGTACTTGCGACTAATGCGTGGGCCGGGGTATCTTAGTACTTAATTAAGTAGGATCAACTGCCTCTTGTGTTATACATATAGAAGTGTGATATCAACTCATAGTTATTACTAATGTCAGTTGCTCGTCATCGATAAACCCTAATCTGGTAGGATGACCTACTAAAAAAGCCCATACCACATATTCTATTTGGATGGCCTCGGCATCAATAAAACCTTAGCTTTTAGGGTGCCTCGGCATCGATAAACCCTAAATGATGAAAACTTAACTTAGCATTTAGGTTGCCTCAGCGTCGACAAACCCTAAATGATAAAAGCTTAGCTTTTAGGATGCCTCGGTGTCGACAAACCCTAAATGATGAGACCATGATAATTCCTCACAAACCAACCCTTAAATAAAATTGAGCAATTATGCCGTCACCCTTGAAGCCTTGCGGGCATTTGCAGCCCTTAGCTTGTTCATTCTGTAGATTTCCAAAATTCAGTTTTGTACCGCACACCGAAGCCAACTTTTTGGCGACATTCCTCGAGAATTAGGTTATTTGGTCAACTTAGAGATCTTGTTCCTTGACAATAACCAACTTTTTGACCAAACTTTTTACCTATTTTGAGCGAAACATGGCCCACAACGATGAGGCCAGCGGTTCGGGCAAGGCATTCTGGGAGCTGTCCCAGGAGATGGAGGAAGAACCTCACCGCCGCGGAAGACATCGATCCTGACTACACAACCCCTAGTGGCGTCGGGGATGACACCACTGATGGTGCCACCGAGGATGCCACCACTGATGATGGCAGCGCACGCACAGATGGCAGCCAACCGAAGAGGCAACGGAAGGACCGACGCCCGAACGTGCTCGGCACCGTCAAGGAGGAATTTACTGAAGTGTCCTCCGAGGGGCATCCAACGGCGCCCAAAGAAATAGTCAAGGGGTACGCGGGACAGCTCGGGTGCATCCTCCGGAGCACCGTCTCGATCAACACCGAGAACCTAAGGCATAGTGACTGAGGGAATTTGCGCAACCTCCTCTTCACGAAGCTGCACGAACGATACAAGTTCCCCGGTTACTTCGCAAACACACGCCTCTCAGGGAATAAAGTGAACAGTGCCGCCCTCACGAAGATGAGCACGGCCCTGGCTACTTGGAGAGCCTCGGTGAAGAGCATGATTGAAAAAGGTGATAGTTATGAGAAGATCAAGGAGAAAAACCCTTCGATCAGCGAAGATGACTATCGGGAGTTCAAGATCAAGTGCGAGAGCAACGCATCTGCGGAATCAAGTCAGTGGGGGAAAGATATGCGGGACTTGAACTTAGGGGTCCACAAACTCGGTCCCGGCGGTTATAGAGTGGCGGAACCTATATGGGACAAGGAGGACGCGGAGCGTGCCGAGCAAGGCCTACCGCCCCTCTTCGAGAAATACCGTGACAAGCAGACCAGGAACTATGTTAGGGCCCGGTACAAGATTGACCCGGTAACCAAGGAGCTTACCACGGATCTGAAGACCAAGGCGCTTGAGCGTGTTCTGGTAAGGAATACACCCCCGCGTAATTAGCTCCATATGGTTGCATTCTAATTAATGAAGCCAAATTTCTAAATGGTTCACGTTCCTTCCACAGGACACTGAAAGCAGTAGCGCGGGTTCGTCTCAGAGCTCCCCTTTCGACACCCCTTTAAATAGGGCGTTGAACATAATGAAAAACAAGGATAAGCTCAGTAAGCCGTCGTCAGCTGGTCGTGTGGCCGGCAAAGGCTTGTCCACGAAATGGTCGGAGTACTATACCGCTGGGCGAAAGGAGAGAAAGACCAGCTCGGAAAGCCAGCAGCTCGAGGTTCAACAAATCAAGGCACAAGTGGCACGGATTCCGGAGATGGTCGAAGAGCAAGTGCGAGACCAACTGGGAGCGACGATCACCGCCATTATACCTACCTTGGTTTCTGGGCTGCAGGTGTGGGTGGCGGGCGGCCAACAGGGGCCGCCCCCGATTCCCAGCTTCACGGGCAGCAACTCGCGCAACGCGCCGGCGGCGCCATTGGTGTCTCCGGCGGAGGCGGCATTGTTGTCTCCCGCGGCGGCGCCGGCATTGCAGCTTAATGCACCCGGGTGTGGGAAGAATACGTCGGCCGGCACCTCGGCAGCAAGCGGCCCCTCCGTCAATTGCACGCCCGCCGTTGGCGGTGCCTCGACATTAGCCGAGCTCGACGCCATCACGGTAACTAATTAAGCCTCTCGGCCGATGACTTCATCTCCTTGCCTTTGACTGGGCATCCCTGACGCCCTACATGTTTTCACAGGGCGCCGCCGATGTTCCGTGCACTCTCCTGCACTTCGTGAATGACGAGTTGGTCAATGTCGCCAAGGGCAGAATCGTTCAACCGGGCAGCTGCGTGTTCCATGATAATCAGATGCCACCCACTGTTTATAGGGTTCAACTGGTTCGGGTGCTGCCGGGCTTCGACGACATATTACCTCCGTATCGACCCCATGGGGCCGACGAAGATGATGTGATGACCCTCAGCGCCTGCATAAGCTGGCCCATGCTTTGGCCGAAGAGCCAGATTCGTTTGGGGCGGGGGACACCACCCCACAGACAACACCGCCAGTCGTGCCGGCGCCAAGCCATGGCAAGACCCCCGCAATGCTACCGGACATGCATATGGCACAGGATCCGGACATGCATATGGCACAGGATCCGGACGACGACGGTACATTTACCAACGTTGATAAGTACTTCAATGAACATGGGTACGATGACGAATTCTTGGGGCCTCCTTCTCAAGAACCCAACCCTGCAAAAGACGATCTAGCTGGTACCGCGGAGAAACCCAATTGCAACAGGCGTCGTCTGGTGTTCAGTTCTCAGGAGACGCCTCCAGTTGCCGCCTTCACCGAGCCTCAGATAGCCGAGGTGCGAAATATTATCAGCCCCAACACACTCAAGAAGGCAGTCTCTGAGCAGAACTCGATCCCATTACAGCAGAAGAAGAAGGGACGGAAAAGAAAGACTAACAAGGGTGCGAGCCAAGCGGCACCGAGTACGATCCGTGCTCAGGACGGTCCACCTTCACCTAAGGATATCTCGAGGAGGGTGCATGTGGCGGGTAGGCCGATGCTACCGACTAATCTGCTCAATGTTGCAACCGGTGCTATGCGGAGTCTGCATGACAGTGTTCTTTCTTTGGAGAAGCGGCGTCTCTCCGAGAATGATGTGGCATACCCGGTTTTCATGGCCAAGGTCAGAGGGCAAGGGCTTTGTGGATAGCGCCATCGGGGGTATGATCGTCCTGCGGTTTGATGACATCTTCGCTATGTTTAACCTTCATCCGCTGCACTACACCTTCGTTCGGCTATTTTCGCTGAGTATGGAGATGCGGATCATTAGAGACAAGACCCCGGACATCGTGATAGTCGACCCCTTCTACATGCGTGCCAAGATCTTGGGCAGCGCTGGGGACCGGCAAGTCGCGAGTTCATACCTCGAAGGCGTCATTCTGGCAAACCCAGATAAGGATAACTTCCTCGTGCCTTACTTTCCCGAGTAAGTCATCCCCTCACCGCCCCGTAACATATGATTTCTTAGATTTTGATCGTTCTTTTTTTCTAACATTCCGTGTTTTATGCAGTGACACACATTGCACACTCATCCTCTTAAGCCCGAAATATTCCATGGCCACGTATTTCGACTCGGACCATCAGTCGAAGAAAGACTACACAAATATCAAGAAAGTTCTTGATGATGTTCTCCCCGGCTACGCCAGATCTGGAGGCACCTTCAGCAGGCCACTTCGTAGGTACGGCAAGCACGTGTTCACCCACAATACGACGTTCCCCTGCGTCAAGCAGCCGCCTGGCGGTCAGAAGGATTCCTACTACGCCCTCCATCACATGCGGGCGATCGTACGGGACCATAATGACCTTCTGCTACCAAATAATCTCAAAGATTGGGCCGCACGCTTGTCGGCAATCCAGGACGCGGATATCAGACAAGAATTCTTTCGCATCCAGTCGGAGTTTGCCGAAATCATCCATCAAGATGTCCTTCGTACCTCGGGGCAGTTCTACCTCAGATATCAACCGTCCAATAGTGAGATAGAAACAACGCTACAAATGCAGGCTGACAACGCCCGCGATTTCATGACCATCACGACAGACGGCGGCTTCATCCATGCTCTGGTCCCTGAGTTGAGTCGAAAGTAGTGATGCTATGTAGTTCTGAAATATCGATTAGCTCATGTTGAAATTAAACTTTAATGAACTTGTATGTCTCTTTGGTTTGGACAGTCGCTCAACTTATATGTAATCGATGCTATTTATTAGTAGGACCATGAATCGTGCTATTAATGTCTTGCTTTTCTCTTCCGATCCTTTTGTTGCATACTTATATATTGCTTATGTATTGTCTGTGAATTGCTACTGACGTTTTGTTTGGCTAGTGCATAGAGATGCCGTCGTATGTCGTGTACAAGGGTAAGGTTCCCGGAGTCTACGACGACTGGGAGGAGTGTCGGAGACAGGTTCACCGTTTCAGCGGTAACAGTTACAAAGGGTACACCACTAGGGCGGAGGCAGAAGCTAGATACGCGCGCTATCTAGCGGGAGAGAGGAGGGAGCGAAGGAGGAACCGGATGAAGACCAGTTTCATCGCGATGATGCTAATCGTGATGACCGCAGCTCTCTTCTATGTGATGGTAGTTTAGATGATCGATATCGACTTGTAATGTGAAGACAAACTTGCTACTCGCGGTCTCTAGGCTTGTAATGTTCTAACTTTGTTCGGTCTTTTGAATTCGGAGACTAATATGATGAATTGTATTCGAAGACTAATCTTCTATTGTATTCGATAAATCTACTGTTTATATGTTGTGCTGTCTATATTCTGTGCAGTAATATATTTTATAACCTATGCAAATATCAGAAAAGAAAAATAATAATACCTAATATTCATACTAGTGGCGCACCACATAGCACTTTAGTGGCGCACTGCAATAAACACACTAGTGGCGCACTGTCTAGTAGTGCGCCATTAGTAACCCAGAGCACAAGGTAAATATGCCCCCTGGGAGGCATACTAATGGCGCACCAGGGGACATACTAATGGCGCACTGCCTGGTGCGCCACTACTGTCTAGTATAGTAATGGCGCACCAGGGGTGCGCCATTAGTATTAGTTACTAATGGCGTGATGATAGTGGCGCACCTGTAGTGCGCCATTAATGGCCATAATAGGTGCGCCACTAACATGCCTTTTCCTAGTAGTGTCGGCCGCCCTTGCCTCTGCCCCGTGCCAGGCCACCGCCGCGGTGGCCCTCCACCGCCTGCTCTGGCCCTCGTCCATGCCCGCCCCTCCCCCACGGTGAGCTCCCTCCCGCCCTCTCTGTAGATTGTTTTGTTAATTTTGTTGTTGTACATAGTTATGTAAGTAGATGGATGGATGCATAGTTAGATGATAGATGATTTGATGATAGTTACAAATGTGAGAAATGCAAGAAATGCAATTTTTTAACAAGAATGCAATAAATGCAAATGTATGATGGTTGTTACATGATAGATGATGATGATGATGATGATAGATGATGATGTTGATGATAGATGGTGAGGATTTTTTTATGCATTGATAATTTGTAGATGATGATGATGATGATGATAGATGATGCTTTTTTTTGCGGAAGAGATGATATAGGATGATGGTTTTTTTATGCTTCGATGATTGTTAGATGATGATGATGATGATGATGAATATATTGTGATGTTCTTAATTATTGTCACGGTGCAGGTTCTGTGGTGTTCCATCTCGGTGGAGTGATCGTTGTAGGAGCTGTTGGTCCCCGGTCGTCCGTCCGCTATTCGAATACTTCCTCTACAGCCGAGGGTGAGCTACTAATCATGTCACTAGATTTCGTTCTCAAGTCAGGTCGCGTAACCTAGGCGTCTCCCGTCCGAAAGGGTTGCATCGATAAATATGCATTGAATTGCATATTTATCACCGCAGCTCTTTCGGATTGTCCAGGGTTTTCCACGGACAGCCCGAGGATGTGTAGATTGGGTATGTTCTCCATGTTCTACCCCGTTCCGAGACAGGATTTCGGTGGCGCCTCCCCATTGTTCTCCGGAGCACATTCTCTCGGCTATTTGCCGAGGCGTGTATCTGGAGAACAGCGGGGAGGTGCTGCCAAAATTTTGTCTGGGAACGGTGTAGAATGGAGAATGTACTCAATCTACACATCCTCGGGTGGGATTAGGACCCATCTTTACCTATTAGAGATGTAGGTGGATTCAACGCGGTAGAAAATGAAAATTTGATGTGATTAATTTAAGTGAATCCTTAATTATGTTGTGTGGCTTGCAAAAAAGCGGAGGATGGCAGATAATCAGTGGATGTACAGTGGTTTTATCTGTCGAAATCGAGTAACATCAGAGTGGACCGCGAAAACCGATGTGTATTTGAAGGAGATATTCCATCGTCCAATGAGAATTATCCCACCATGCCCCTGTGCGAGATGTGCCAGACGTCACCGTAGAAATTAGAAGGACATGCCTGAGCACCTTCACACGCATGGATATATGCCAAACTTTGACATGCCGCCGATAAACATAGCCGAGCAGGACCGTGGTAGAGTGGAGGTGATGCGACAACGCATCGATGGATATGAGGACGACGGGGTCAGGGACATGCTAGATGATGTCATTGTTGCAGAAATGGAAAATGCGACACCTTCAGAGAATGAACTGGAGGAGCCGGAGGCAACCGCAAAGGCCTTCTTGGAGGTCTTGGCCTCGTCAAAGAAACCTCTTCTTAGATGCCATCTCGCAACTGATTGCAGTCAAGGCTAAGTACGACTGTAGCCAGAAATGCTTCGAAGCATTCCTGGGAGTATGGGCTAACAGTCTCCCTGAGGGTCATGAACTGCCGAAAAGCATGTACGCTACAAAGAAAATCATGAAGGCACTCTCTATGGATTATGAGAAAATAGATGTTTGCCCGAAGAATTGCCTTTTGTTTAGGCACGAGTATGCGGATGACAAGTACTGTAGGGAGTGCGGTTCGTCTCGGTACATTGAGGTGGTCGGTGAGGATGGTGAGAAAAAGCAGCTAGCCATCCCCGTTAAGGTTCTTCAGTATCTCCATTTCATAGAAAGACTACAACGCCTTTTCATCACGGAGGAGTCTGCCAAAATGATGAAGTGGCACAAGGAAGGTATAAGGTACAATCCAAATAAAATCATACATCCATCGGAAGGCGAAGCATGGAAGTCGTTCGATGAAGAATACCCCGAGGAAGCAGCCGAGGCTGGGAATGTCAGAATAGCTATATCAGGTGATGGGTTCAATCCATATGGTATGTCGTCCAATCCATACAGCTGCTGGCCCGTGTTTGTAATTCCGCTCAATCTCCCTCCCGGTACCCTAATGCAACGCAAGACCATGTTCTTGTCGCTCATCATTCTAGGGCCTGAATACCCGGGGAAGCAATTGGGTGTGTTTATGCAGCCGCTGGTGGATGATTTGCACCATTCTTGGTACTTTCCGAGGTTGACATACGACCGGGATCTGCAGAGAAATTTCTTGATGAAAGTTTGGTTGCACTATTGGATGCATGACTTTCCTGGCTATGCTCTATTCTGCGGATGGTGTACAGGTGGGAAGATGCCATGCCCAGTGTGCATGCAGGCTCTGCGAATGATTTGGCTGAGTAAGGGTGGCAAGTATGTAGCCTTTGACCCTCATCGACAGTTCCTCCCTCCAGACCATCCAGACAGGGAAGACAAGAAGAACTTCACGAAAGGCCGGGTTGTTCATGAAGTAGCCGAGATTCCAACATTTTCGGGGGCAGATGTTCTTGCTCAGCTAAAAGCTCTCAAGCCTAAAGTCAAAGGCAAAGGCAAAGACAAAGACAAAGGCTTCGAGGGATATGGTGAGACGCACAACTGGACTCACATTACCCCCTTCTCGCAGCTTCCCTATTTCAAGGACCTCAAACTTCCTTACATCAGCGATGTGATGCACGCCGAAAAGAATGTGGCAGAGTCCCTTTTCCGGACGATCCTCAACATTCCTGATAAGACGAAGGCTAACGTTAAATCTAGAGCCGATCAACAGAGAATTTGTGATATACCACATCTAAACATGAAGCCTCCCACAGGCGGTCGAAAAAACTGGTTCAAGCCAGATGCTGACTTTGTCCTTAAATCGCCAGAAAAAAAGGAAGTACTTATCTGGCTGAAACACATTTTGAAGTTCATCGATGGTTATGCATCGAATATAAGTAAGGGAGTCAATCTTTCAACGGGCAAAGTGACATGCCTGAAGAGTCATGACTACCATGTATTGATTGAGCGGATAATGCCGGTGATGGTTCGAGGCTATGTCCCCGAGCATGTTTGGCGATTGCTTGCCAAGCTAAGCCATTTCTTCCGCACACTCTGTGCTAAAGAAGTAAGTAAAGACGTGATTGAAAAATTGCATAAGAAGGCACCGAAGTTGATAGTCAAGCTAGAGAAGATCTTTCCGCCAGGCTTCTTTACTCCGATGACACATCTCATTTTGCACCTCGCGAACGAGGTATTGTTGGGGGGCCTGTGCAGAATCGCTGGCAGTACGGCCCTGAGAGACAGGACAAGCATCTTCGACAGAAATGTGGAAACAAAGCTAAGATTGAAGCTTCCATAGCTGAGGCAGTTATACTAGAGGAGGTGTCAGACCTCAGGACATCATACTATCCAGAACACGTTCCCCATCTGCATAACAAGGTTCCTTGATACAATATAGAAGAGCCCAAGTATCAACCCAGGCTCCATCTATTCAACGTGCAAGGTGGGAGGGCTGGGGCCTCAAAATCTTATAACATGCCACGACAAGAGTGGGAGGACCTCATGTTCTATATCTTGCACAACATCAAGGAATTTGAGGAAGTGTGGATGAGGTAATACCATTACACCATTCCTTTATGTCTTCCACATCATCATGTTCTATGTTCACTTAGTCCCGGTCTAACACCGCTTTTCTTCTTTTAGTGATTTCGTTCAAGAGGAATGGACAGGAATGAATCCTCCTGCTGAGGCGGAGGCACTTACTCTTCTCTGTCATGGAAACCCTGGACGTAAAAATTTTGTTGCTTGGTTCATGGAGAAAGTAATTTTCCACATTCCCCTATTAAATACCTAGTTCAACATTTATTAGTTAACCGAACTAATGCACGCAGCAATTTCAATTATACTTGTAGGGAAAAGATCCGAACATATCTATGGATGATGAATTGAGATGGGTTTCCATGGGTTTTGACCCTGCCGTCATGACATGTAAAAAGTATGATGTGATTGGGTATCGCTTCCATACAGAGGAGCACCAGAACAGTCGGTCTGATCCCAAAACTATAAATACCGGAGTGTACACCCCCGATCAAAATTCAGTAGACTACTACGGAAGGGTACAAAATATATACGAGGTTAAATTCCGCAAGGGGCGCGAGACCCTTAGTCTTCCTGTATTCAAATGCCGATGGTTCGATCCGCGGGAGGGGGTAAAACATAAGCCTTCCATTGGTTTGGTCGAAGTTAAACCATCAACCGTCTATGCCGGAGTCGATCTCTTCAGTGTGGCTACCCAAGCTACACAAGTATATTATCTGCCTTACCCATGCCAGAAAGAGTACCTAAAGTGTTGGGAAGTTGTGTTCAAGGTGTCACCACATGGTAAGCTACCGGACCCGAATGAAGACGATTACTACAACATTAACCCCATGACAAATGAGGGAGTGTTCTATCAAGAGCAACCTGATGATGATGATGTGGTTAGAAACGATGACGCTAGACCATTGGGTGATGATGTGGATCCAAACGACGACGATGCACGGAATGATGGTGAGACCATTGTCAATGAAAATGACATACTTATGCTAGAAAAGTTAAACGAAGACGCTGACGACGAGGAAGATCCTCCACCTCCATCAGACAACGAAGATGATATGATTGATAGTGATGATGAGACCGACCGAGAAAGAGGTTACAACAGTGATGATTCGTATGGGTTCTAGCAGATGTACGTTTCAAGTCTTTTTTTCTATAGTTTAGGAATATGCATTTTTATTAATGTGTTTATTATTCCTTATTATTATGCCTTTTCCTTCATTTCATTAATTTACTAATTGCTTATTCTCTTTTCAATGCAGGTTCGTGGAACATGGGCAAGGGGAAGGCCGACGGCGTGGGTTTCCTACGCGAGGTCGTCGGCCTGCCTAGTTGGAGTGGTCGAGCACGTAATCCTCCCCCCGGCTACTTGACGATGACTCCTCACAGGGAGGTCGAGGAAGAGGTTCCCCTAGAGGAGGAGGGGGCAGGGGGAGAGCCCCTAGAGGGCGAGGTGGTGGGGGGAGAGCCACTACAGGGGGTCGCGGCCAGAAAGAGCGCACCCTCACCGACTTAGGGGTGTTGTCTTCGAGGCCCTCCTCTAGTGAGGTACCCTCTGACAAGGAGGATGAGGAGGAGGAGGAGGAGGTTCAGAATGGGGCCGAGGAGGAGGTGGAGGAGGAGGTTGGGGAGGGGGACGAGGAGGAGGAGGAGGAGGCAGGCGAGGAGGAGGGTGGTGGTGGGGATGATGGTGGTGGCAGGGAGGGTGTTGGCAACAAGGGATGGCTGCGTGGTAACGCAAAGCTACCAAAGCAGATTCCTGCTACTGAGGAGCAAAAGTGGCTCATTGAGCCCACGGGGAAAGAGTAAGTGCCATTTTATAATAATTTCACTGTTTTGCTTGTCACATGCTCATTCCGGTAGTTATTTATTTTGCTTGTCACATGCTAATATTTCATTCTTTTGCAGCAACTGGATATATTCTAAAGGGGCCCGTATTCCCAACGGCCTCATCACCGTCTTGCTAAAGTTACACTCGCCGGGGCTGTACTATCCGGATCCAGTCAGGCACCCGGACCGTCGTGTTTTGGCCACGAGCTGGGACCACTGGGAAGCGGCCCTCCACGCGGACCATGAGACCCATGTCAAGGCCGTGATCACTACTTTCTGGGTGAGTTCTCTTCAGAAGCACAAGTCCATTCTAGTTTCATGAATGATTTAACTCATGGCTTCTTCCATTCTTGTTTCATGCATGATTGTAGAAATTCTATCGAGTTCTTCCGGAGCACAAGGCCAGAGCCGGCTAGATCATGCTGTGCCAATGCAAGAAGAAGGCCCGCCAGATGCAGTACGAGGTGCGCTATGTGGCCGTCTCGACATACTATCACGACGCTCTAGGTGTGAAGATGACCAAGGAAGAAGCGCGGAGGATGGGCATTACCTTGGAGAGGGACGAGTACTTGGCGGTAAGTATAAAAGATTTTTCATTCTGATGTTTGTGGTACATTTCACCGTTTCATGTTGACATGCCATTATGCTTTCATTATGTAGGTGTGTCCAAATTGGTGTTATGGAAAAGATGAGTCCTGGGCGGCATTGGTGGATCTTTGGTGTGATAAGGATGGATCCTGGGCGGCTACGAGCATGAAAAACAAGGCTGACCGAGGGAAGGAGGGAGTACATGCTCAGGGAAACCGAACCCACTTTCTCCACAAGACACTTAATGTATGACTAATCTCATTAAACATTCTTCTTCTATTTACCATCACTTTCTTATGTATGACTAACCTCTGTTTGGTGGTGCAGGAGGAGAAACTGAAGCGGCCGCTCTCACACATGGAGGCATGGGAGATCGCCCATACGCGGAAGGACTCCAAGCCTGGCGAGCCCAAGTACTACGGCAAGAAGACTACGCTGAGGAAGAAGGCCTACTCCGATGGGTATCTGAGGTTACATCCTGACACACCTGAACCCATTGCGGCGGATCTGGATGAGAGGGTGGTGGTGGGCATGGGTGAGGGAGTCCTGGACTAAGGGGTCCTCAGGCGTCCGGCCTGTTATTCATTGGGCCGGACTGATGGGCTGTGAAGATACGAAGGCCGAAGATTATACCCGTGTCCGGATTGGACTTTCCTTGGCGTGGAAGGCAAGCTAGGCAACCAGCTGTGAAAATTCCTTCTTATGTAACCGACTCCATGTAACCCTAGATCTCTCCGGTGTCTATATAAACCGGAGAGCATAGTCCGGATAGGGGACATTCATTACCATATACACATAGGCTAGCCTTCTAGGGTTTAGCCATTACGATCTCGTGGTAGATCAACTCTTGTCACACTCATATTCATCAAGATCAATCAAGCAGGAAATAGGGTATTACCTCCATAGAGAGGGCCCGAACCTGGGTAAACATCATGTCCCCCGTCTCCTGTTACCATCGATCCTAGACGCACAGTTCGGGACCCCCTACCCGAGATCTGCCGGTTTTGACACCGACATTGGTGCTTTCATTGAGAGTTCCACTATGCCGTCGACAAAAGGTTCGATGGCCCCTTCAATCATCGATGGTGACGTTGTCCAGGGAGAAACCTTTCTCCCCGGACAGATCTTCGTGTTCGGCGGCATCATACTGCCGGCCAACTCGCTTGGCCATCTGGAGCAGATCGACAGCTACGCCCCTGGCCATCAGGTCAGATTCGGAAGCTTGAACTACGTTGCGGACGTCTGTGGAGACTTGATCTTCGACGGATTCGAGACCGCGGCAATCGCTCCCCGCCGCCTCGATGGACATGGCTTAAACCTGTCATCGGGCCGCATCCAGGAGATAGCTCCTCAAGCAAATCTGGCCTTAGATCCGGAGCAGATCAAGTCGTCCCGGGATGGGAAGCTAAACCCCATCACAGGGGCTACCGATTCCGCGGCGTTGGAGCCGCACACAGACTCTACTGCGCATGATATCCGCATCAGCGGAACCCCGGACTCGTCCTCGGCGATAGGTTCTGAACCCTGCGAGTCCGCAGATACCGAACTCGATCAGTTATCGATCTTCAAGTTCAGCACCGCAGACGTCTTCCAACACTCGCCCATGGGCGATGTACTAAACTCACTAAAAAACCTATCTCTGGCAGGCGACTCGCCACTGAACTATGTTCGGTTCGAACTAATGGCTGATGATGGAGAATTTTGCCTCCCACCCGCCACCCACTTCATTGCCACTGTCGAAGACCCAACCAACACGCTTGACCTCGGTCCCGAAGACATCGACGGTACGGACGATGATGAGGGGCAAGGCCAGAACTCACTACCCGCTAGACGCGGGATGGCCACTTCATGGTACGACGTGTGTATGATAGACACACCCAACGACGCTTTCGACGATGACAATGAGGACCCAGTTGAGGATAAACCTCCTGGTGCACAGTCTGAACACCGGCGCGCCTTGCGCTGCTCCAAGTCACGACGCTCAAGAGAAAATAACACTAGCACCGGAGAAGACAACACTCCGGACGATGAAGACCCTGTTGAGGTAGGATCCGAACAGGAGGAACAGGAAGGCGGGCAAGACAGCCCTGATGAACAGGCAACATATGGAGACTCAGAGGATAGCAATTATCTCCCACTCTCCGAGGAAGAGGAGATCCTCGACAACGAGGATTTTATCGTGCCTAAAGAACCTCTCGAGCAGGAGCGCTTTAAACACCAGCTTATAGCCACTGCAAGGAGCCTAAGAAAGAAGCAGCTGCAGCTTCAAGCGAGCCAAGATTTGCTCAATGATAGATGGACCGAGGTCTTGGCCGCCGAAGAATACGGCCTTATCGGCCCAGACAAGAGCCACCCCAACAGCAGGTGGCCCCCTCAATACGATGGCAGGGCGTTGGAGCCCCCACCACCATCGAATAAGGCTGTAGGCCGACCACAGTTCGGTCCGGACAAAGCAGCAGCCCAAACAGAGCATCATACCAACCCATCCGGCCGCCAAAACAAGAACAAAACAGCTCGGGGGAACAACCGCGACATCCAGCAGGACCTGGAGGCTAGAATAGGACACACGAAGTCAATATACAGATCGCGGGGACATGCCCCGACCGATGATGAGGGTCACCTATTTGGACACAAAAGAACCGACCACGCTCGGTCCGAGCTCCGTAAACAGAGTCCGCCGGAGGTGCTTCACAGTGTGGCTCAACATAGAGGAGCCGCACACCCTCTCTGCTTCACCGACGAGGTAATGGAGCATGAATTTCCAGACGGGTTTAAACCCATTAACATCGAATCATACGATGGAACAACAGATCCCGCGGTATGGATTGAGGATTACCTCCTCCATATCCACATGGCTCGCGGAGACGACCTGCACGCCATTAAATACATACCTCTCAAGCTTAAAGGGCCAGCTTGGTACTGGCTAAACAGTTTGCCAGAAAATTCTATTGGTAGCTGGGAAGACTTGGAAGACGCCTTTCGAGACAACTTCCAAGGAACATATGTCCGGCCACTAGATGCCGATGACTTAAGTCATATTGTCCATAAGCCCGGCGAGTCAGCCAGGGAGCTTTGGACTAGGTTCTTAGTAAAAAAGAACCAAATTGTCGACTGCCCGGACGCAGAAGCCCTCGCAGCCTTCAAACACGACGTCCGGGATGAATGGCTAGCGCGTCACCTCGGCCAGGAAGGACCCAAGACCATGACAGCCCTTACCGCTCTGATGACTCGCTTTTGTGCGGGAGAAGACAACTGGCTCGCTCGTAAAAGCAACAACGCCAGCGACCCGGGCACTTCTGAAATTCGAGACGGCAATGGTAAGCCACGACGATCCGAACACAACAGTCGCAACAATACTGAAAGATTACGCGACACAGCGGTCAACGCCGGATTTCACAATCTGAAACCCGGTCAACGGAAGAAGCCACTAAAGGCAAACCAAGATGGATCATCCACCCTTGAAAGAATAATGGACCGACCTTGTCAGATTCATGGTCATCCTGATAAGCCAGCTAACCATACCAACAGAAACTGTTGGGTCCTCAAGCAGGCAGGCAAGCTCAACGCCGATGGCAAGGGGAGGAGGCCACCAGGCGATAAAGACGACGGAGCGGCTCGCCAGCCGAACATCAGGGGCCAGAAGCAGTTTCCCTCCGAAGTTCGACCACTCCCGGAACGGAAATAGCAGTTCGGCTTCCGCCACCCACCTACCATATCGACGAGATTTACACCATGCGTACATCACTACGCACTCAAGATACCATGGGCATCGGTGGAAGCACAATATGGACAACCCTGCAAGGATCCCCGTAACATTTTTATCCGTTTTTCTTATTTTTCTGTATCATTTCTTAAGAACAGGTGACCAACACGACAGCATCTACAACGGACTCTATCGGAGTTCGGATCTGTACACTCACCTAAGGGGCTACTTCCGTTAAGGATTCCCCTCCCCGAGGACGGGCGGCGCAGACGTGCGACAAGAGGTCCAAAATAACTTTTTGTAGACCGCACTCTTTATTCCGAGCCTGTACTATGCCCTTTTTTCCTCTGTACCCGACCCCGAGCATGTCAAATAGCCGGGCTTGTGGTTTCTTCTTTATTATTTTACATATATATATATATATATATATATATATACATAAATTCTTCATTGGCGTATTGCTCCATTCCCAGTAAACCTCGTCCGAACTAATCTTTCATACTCTTGCAACAATGAGTACGGCCTCAACGACTGCGTTACAGATGCACCTCGGCATACCCTGCCAGGGGCTCGGTATGGAAATGAAAGAGTTGCCAGCAAAAGTCCGAACAGCTCTATAGCGTACTTCGGCATCGCATGTTTGGCCTTATATGCATCAGCTCCAAATCATTGTCTTGGGTCAATAGTTGGGTTGCCCGGCTCCTGTGCTTGCTACCCTATGTTCCGCTCTATCGGCTAGGGTAGTAAAGGGAGAACTACTGCGATTGTGCCCTGGTCTAAATCGGACGAGCACCTCAGTAGAGAAAGCCGAAAACTGACTGTCATGATGCGGCGAGAGTTGATCGACCACTTGACGACTTCTTGGAATCCTTAGCGATTCTCCGTGTCACACGAGGGATCTTTTTCAGATCAAATATGCAAGGCATTATACGCCGCATCAACACCAGGGGCTATGTCGTAGCCCCAGCATAAAACTCCTATGGCTAAGTGAAAGTGTTAACGCCTTATAGTCCGATTGCCAGGTTCGCTACATTATCACCTCCTTTACGGACCAAGACGTTGGATAAAGAGTGATTAAATGTTTTTCCGAACACCCCCGTACTTCCTACGAGGGGGCTGAAGCCGACGACTGGAAAAACTTTCAGATTATATTAAAACGGCTGTGCAGGAGGAATTCAAGCTTTGGAGCAAAAATATAAAATAGATCAATCATAAAATTGTCTTTTACAATTCTAATACACCTCACTCGAACATTATGTTCTTCGAGCATTGACCCTCTATCAGGCGGGCGGCTTCCAGGACGTCTTCAAAATAATGCTCCGGCTCATTACGGTCCTTGCCCGTGGGCGGACCCTTCGCCGCAACATCGACGGCCTTCATCTTCCCCCAGAATGTCTTGACTCGGGCAAAGGCCATCCGTGCACCCTCAGTGCATGCCGACCGCTTCGCAGCATCGATACGCGGCACCGCATCAACAAGACGCCGCACCAGGCCAAAATAGCTCTTGGGAACTGGCTCACTCGGCCACAACCGGATTATGACGTTCTTCATGGCGTCGCCGGATATCCTATGAAGCTCGGCCCACTGGGACATCTGTTCATTTAGCAACAGAGGGCGCTTTGAGGCGCCAAATTGTGACCAGAAAAGCTTCTCCGTTGCATACCCCTCTTGCGCTTGGTAAAATTGCGCTGCATCGGAAGAACTCTTCGGCAAGTCCAAAAATTCAGTCAGAGAACTCCAGACCTGGTTTAGCTGAGCATAGTCCGGATCGCCAAACTTAGTCTGAAGCAAAAAGGGCTTACCGGCCGCTATCTCCTTAGCGTGCTGAATCTCTTCACGAGCTGCCCTAGATTCAGACCGAGCTTCACTCGCCTCTCGTACGGCCTTATCAAGTTCAGCCATTTTGGCTTTATTCTCCTTCTCAAGGAATTCACAGCAGCTGGCAGTATTCTTCAATTCAAGTGCCATGCGGATATTTTCTCCTCACTTCGGCGCCGAGCTGCTTGTTCGGCTCTTAGATCAGCCGATGCCTTCTCTGCAGCCGCATCACTACACCGGGCCTGCTCCTTGGCCCGGGCTAGCTCCGCCCGAAGAGCTTCAACGGCGGCAGCACCATCTGCAATCATGCACATTAAACCCTTTTCGGCGTCAGGCCTACATTAGAAGAACATTGGTGTAAGGAATGCTCGAACTATATACCTTGCGAGTCGTCAAGACGCCTGTTGATCAATGCAATGTCATCTTCTGCAATATCCAGCTTTCGCTGCAGTTCGGCCACTTTCGTATTTCGGGTAGCCGCAGGAGGGGAGGCGGCCTATATTCCAAGTTAAATCAAGGTTAGTAACTGAGCATATCTTTTTGATCCTCCGATCGCTTCCTTCGGAAGGCAATCCGAGTCTCAGGGGCTACTGCATATACAACAGGTGCATTCTGTCAATATAATTCAATTGGCAAAACTACATCGCAAACCTCAAAACCTCTTAGAAGGCTCGAGAAGGCCTCGTTCAATCCGCTTTTCGTGGATAGAACCTTTTCGACCACCGTAACCATCAAGGCACGGTGCTTCTCGGAAATGGACGCTCACCGCAGCATGTCCGTCAACATTTCCGGCGCTCCGGGGTCTTCGGAAACCGCCGCCGGAGTACGGCATTCCTTTGAAGGGATCTGCTTATTCTCCCCCAGAATCGTCTCTAGCTGTAAACCGGACGGTTCGGGGCCGTCATTCTTGATTCCCGAACCCTGGATGACAGAGGCACCACCTTCGGGTAACGCCTTCTTCGTTTCCTGCACCGCTTGACGATGGGGAGGAGCCCTTCGGGACGATACCTCGGTATCATCCCCCCTGTTGGGCGAAGAAGCCGGAGATGGCGTGTCACTCTCCATCATCTCCGGAAGAAGGTCTCCCGAGGAGGAGGACGATTGAGAAACACCAGGCGTTAACCTGCGTGATGTGCATATGTCGGATGATTACTTCACTAATAGGAAAAGAATGAGGTACGTTTAAAGCGCCCCAGCCTCACTTATGGTTTGGCCAGAGGTTCGTCCTTGCCAGAAAGCCTTACGGCAGCATCAGTCGCTTGGCCCAAACTGCCCAACGATGGCATTTTTCCTCTCTTGGAAGGCTTCCCCTCCTGATCTTCGGAAGCAGCCCTCCTTTTGCCATGGAGAGCTTCGTCCGCACCTTTGCCCTTGGGCAAAAGAGTTTCGGTTTCCCCGAACACAACGTCTAATTCGTCCTCAGGGCGGGTATCACCTTCGGGCTCCCCGCTCTTGCCCCCCTCTGCAGACACCTAGTACGGTGTGGGAATCAGCATTCTCGTCAGTAGGGCGGTCGCAGAGTCTTCGGGAAGGGGCGCCGGACACCAGATTAACACCGCTTTCTTTATCCAGTCCTGTATAGGGATGGATTGTTCAGTATCTTGTCAAGAGATGCTTGAATGGAAGGTTTTCAGAGTTTGAATACTTACCGCAGTGTCCGGATGATTGCAGTCAAGGCTGACGTCTTCGGTGGTGTCCGGCCATTGCTCTCGTTCCCCGAAATATAATTTCCACATTGCTTCGTGCGTGGTGCCGAAGAAGTGCTGAAGAGGCCGCCGCCCTTCTGGATTAAACTCCCACATACGGAGAGGCCGCCGCTGACATGGCAGGGTCCGGCGGACTAGCATTACTTGAACGACGTTCACAAGACCGATGCCCTTCTCGGTAAGGCTTCGGATGCGACCTTGCGGAGTCTGCACTTCATTGACGGATCCCCAGTCCAGTCCCTTATTGATCCATGAAACAAGCTGAATTGGAGGGCCGGGTCGGAACGCAGGCGTAGCCGCCCACTTGGAGCCCCGTGGCTCGTTGATATAAAACCACCCCTGCTGCCATAGGTCGGAAGACTTGGCGAAAGATCCTTCAAACCAAACCGCGCTGGCAAGCTTGCCTATTGTGACGCTGCCGCACTCTGCCTGCTTCTCCTCTGTCACCTGCGGCCTCCTGTTAAAGGTCTTGAGCCACAAACCAAAGTGCGGAGGAGTCCGGAGGAAGGCCTCACACATGACGATAAATGTCGATATGAGGAGAATAGAGTCCGGGGCCAGATCGTGAAAGTCTTGCCCATAGTAGAACATGAGCCCCGGGACGAAGGGGTTAAGCGCGAACCCTAACCCATGGAGGAAGTGGGACACAAACACTACCCTCTCGCCGGATTTGGGGGTAGGAACGTCCTGCCCCTGTGCAGGAAGCCGACGAAGGATTTCCGGGGTCAGATACCTCGCTACGCGGAGCTTCGCAATATCCTCCTCTGTGACAGAAGAAGCCACCCACCGGCCTTGACGGCTGGATCCGGACATGATTAGGGCTGGTGGCGATGGGAACCCGAGGGTTGGAACTTGGGGTGGCTAGGGCTGAGGAAGAAGCAAGCGCAAAGGAAGAAGACGACTCTGGGACCCTATATAAAGACCCCAAATACTAAGTGTATCCACCTGGGTCTCGAAACTTACCTATTCCCAGAGAGTTGTACCCAGGGGACGGTTGGGTTACCCATGCTTGCATTAATGAAAATCCCATGAATAAGGGAACACGATCTCTGCCTTGGCAAGACGTGCCAGTAAAACCGCGCCCCGAAACATGGGGCGACGTGCCAGCCAACGGTTGGAAATAGTAACCGGGCAGGCGTGATGCGATGTCGCAAACAGTTATCAACAAATTAGACTCGTGGAATATTGTATTTTCTGCAATTATATACACAGGTCCGAATATATCTACTACATCCGAAGACTATTCCAGAATTCGGAAGGAGGGAACCCGCCTTGCAATGCCGAAGACAATCTACGCGCCGGACTCCTCGTCATTGAAGCCAGGTTCAGGGGCTACTGAGGGAGTCCTGGACTAAGGGGTCCTCGAGCGTCCGGCCTGTTATTCATTGGGCCGGACTGATGGGCTGTGAAGATACGAAGGCCGAAGATTAGACCCGTGTCCGGATTGGACTTTCCTTGGCGTGGAAGGCAAGCTAGGCAACCAGCTATGAAGATTCCTTCTTATGTAACCGACTCCATGTAACCCTAGATCTCTCCGGTGTCTATATAAACCGGAGAGCATAGTCCGGATAGGGGACATTCATTACCATATACACATAGGCTAGACTTCTAGGGTTTAGCCATTACGATCTGGTGGTAGATCAACTCTTGTAACACTCATATTCATCAAGATCAATCAAGCAGGAAGTAGGGTATTACCTCCATAGAGAGGGCCCGAACCTGGGTAAACATCGTGTCCCCCGTCTCCTGTTACCATCGATCCTAGACGCACAGTTCGGGACCCCCTACCCAAGATCCGCCGGTTTTGACACCGACAATAGGGCCCAAGGAGCACGGTCGGGAGGCGGTTCTCGATGTTGTGATCACTCCTACTATCTCCTACACACAGCTCCGTCAGATCGACCCGAGCCTGAGCCAGCGCACGAGCACGCCCATGACCAGTGCACAGTCACAGTCCCTCTTTCAGGAGTGGCTATCTAAAAGTATTTTCCCTCTTATCTTCATTGCTCACTTTATTTTCCGCATTTGGCAGTTTTATGAGTTCCATCATGTCATACCGTAGGCCTACATGGAGTACACACGCCAGGAGACCATGGCGTGGCACGAGAACCTTTATGCATACCATGAGCAAAACAATCGCCAGATGCAGTACGCTCTTCAAGAAATGGCGGCCGGCAGGGTTCCTCAAATGCAACCAACACCATCTCCTCCACCACAACTAAGGCTGCTGACCTTTGAGGAGTTTTTGGCACAGAACGCTGGCCCCTCGCCCGTTAGTTCATCCCCAATCTATTCGCCCAAAGCATATCATGCCTTTCAACATAGTCATATATCCCGTTAACATGTCTTTTCAACATCGAGGGAACCGGTGGATCAACCGTTGGTGGTGGTCTTCGCAGCACTCCCGAGTCACGGAGCCCGACCACTTCGATCCACGGAGGCGGAGGCGGAGGTGGAGGCGGTCCTGGCGGTGACAACCCGGGCTTCGGCGGGCTTGGCGGTGACGACCTCCGCGGTGCTCGACGTCCTGGCGCTTAAGCCTTTGGGTGACTTGTGGTGATGATACACTTGATGCTTCTTATGTTGTGAGATGCTTATGCTTGTGAGATGCTTCTCATGTTGTGAGGT
Organism: Triticum aestivum; assembly: GCF_018294505.1. Lineage (NCBI taxonomy): Eukaryota > Viridiplantae > Streptophyta > Magnoliopsida > Poales > Poaceae > Triticum > Triticum aestivum. Next base: position 546,587,865 of record NC_057808.1, read on the forward strand.
GATTCTTATGTTGTGAGATGCTTATGCTTTGTGATGCTCAGTTTGTCTATGCATATGTGATCAGTTTGTGTGATTGCATATGTGCTGTATATATTGAATTGAATTGACCTAAAAAGAAACAGAAAAAACAAAAAAAACAGAGACAAACTATGCCGACGGGGCCGTCGGCATAGTGCTGGTGTGAGCTCCCAGTGGCTGACACGTGGCGGCTATGCCGACGGCCTAGCTGTCGGCTTAGTCGCCACGTGTCAGCCACTGGGCATTCCTGGGGCAAGGCTATGCGGCGGCTACGCCGACGGCTAGGCCATCGGTATAGCCCTGCCCCAGGAGTTACACCTGCGCGACACGTGGCACCTCTATGCCGACGGTCTAGCCGTCGGTGTAGTTTTAACCTATGCCGACGGCTAGGCCGTCGGCCCGTCAGCATAGAGGTGCCACGTGTCACGCAACTGTTGGTCAGCACTTGACGGAGGCCACCGTTAGGCGGGGACGTTGCCGACTATTGGAAATATGCCCTAGAGGCAATAATAAAATGGTTATTATTGTATTTCCTTGTTCATGATAATTGTCTGTTGTTCATGCTATAATTGTATTAACTGGAAACCGTAATACATGTGTGAATACATAGACCACAACATGTCCCTAGTAAGCCTCTAGTTGACTAGCTCGTTGATCAATAGATGGTTATGGTTTCCTGAATATGGACATTGGATGTCATTGATAACGGGATCACATCATTAGGAGAATGATGTGATGGACAAGACCCAATCCTAAGCATAGCACAAGATCGTGTAGTTCGTTTGCTCGAGCTTTTCTAATGTCAAGTATCATTTCCTTAGACCATGAGATTGTGCAACTCCCGGATACCGTAGGAATGCTTTGGGCGTACCAAACGTCACAATGTATCTGGGTGGCTATAAAGGTGCACTACAGGTATCTCCGAAAGTGTCTGTTGGGTTGGCACGAATCGAGACTGGGATTTGTCACTCCGTATGACGGAGAGGTATCTCTGGGCCCACTCGGTAATGCATCATCATAATGAGCTCAATGTGACTAAGGAGTTAGTCACGGGATCATGCATTACGGTACGAGTAAAGTGACTTGCCGGTAACGAGATTGAACAAGGTATTGGGATACCGACGATCGAATCTCGGGCAAGTAACGTACCGATTGACAAAGGGAATTGTATACGGGATTGATTGAATGCTCGACATCGTGGTTCATCCGATGAGATCATCGTGGAACATGTGGGAGCCAACATGGGTATCCAGATCCCGCTGTTGGTTATTGACCGGAGAGTCGTCTCGGTCATGTCTGCATGTCTCCCGAACCCGTAGGGTCTACACACTTAAGGTTCGGTGACGCTAGGGTTGTAGAGATATTAGTATGCGGAAATCCAAAAGTCGTTCGGAGTCCCGGATGAGATCCCGGACGTCACGAGGAGTTCCGGAATGGTCCGGAGGTAAAGATTTATATATGGGAAGTCCTATTTTGGCCACCGGAAAATGTTCAGGATTTTTCGGTATTGTACCGGGAAGGTTCTAGAAGGTTCCGAAGTGGGGCCCACCTGCATGGGGGGACCCACATGAACGTGGGTAGTGGGGGCAAGGCCCCACACCCCTGGTCAAGGCGCACCAAGATCCCATCTTAGAAGGAATAAGATCATATCCCGAAGGGATAAGATCAAGATCCCTAAAAAGGGGGGATAACAATCGGTGGGGAAGGGAAATGATGGGATTTCTTTCCCCCACCTTTGCCAACGCCCCAATGGACTTGGAGGGAAAGAAACCAGCCCCCTCCACCCCTATATTAGTGGGGAGGCGCATGGGAGCAGCACCCCAAGCCCTGGCGCCTCCCTCCCTCCCGTGACACCTCTTCCTCCCCGCTTGCGCTTGGCGAAGCCCTGCCGGGATCCCGCTACTTCCACCACCACGCCGTCGTGCTGCTGGATCTCCATCAACTTCTCCTCCCCCTTGCTGGATCAAGAAGGAGGAGACGTCCCCGCTCCGTACGTGTGTTGAACGCGGAGGTGCCGTCCGTTCGGCGCTAGGATCATCGGTGATTTGGATCACAACGAGTACGAGTCCATCAACCCCGTTCTCTTGAACGCTTCCGCTCGCGATCTACAAGGGTATGTAGATGCACTCCTCCCCTCTCGTTGCTAGCATCTCCTAGGTTGATCTTGGTGACACGTAGGAAAAATTTTGAATTTCTGCTACGTTCCCCAACAGTGGCATCATGAGCCAGGTCTATGCGTAGATTCTATGCACGAGTAGAACACAAAGTAGTTGTGGACGATGATTTGTTCAATTTGCTTGCCGTTACTAGTCTTATCTTGATTTGGTGGCATTGTGGGATGAAGCGGCCCGGACCGACCTTACACGTACTCTTACGTGAGACAGGTTCCACCGACTGACATGCACTTGATGCATAAGGTGGCTAGCGGGTGTCTGCCTCTCCCACTTTAGTTGGATCAGATTCGATGAAAAGGGTCCTTATGAAGGGTAAATAGCAATTGGCATATCACCGGTGTGGCTTTTGCGTAGGTAAGAAACGTTCTTGCTAGAAACCCATAGCAGCCACGTAAAACATGCAACAACAATTAGAAGACGTCTAACTTGTTTTTGCAGGGTATGCTATGTGATGTGATATGGCCAAAAGGATGTGATGAATTATATATGTGATGTATGAGATTGATCATGTTCTTGTAATAGGAATCACGACTTGCATGTCGATGAGTATGACAACCGACAGGAGCCATAGGAGTTGTCTTAATTTATTGTATGACCTGCGTGTCAATGAAAAACGCCATGTAATTACTTTACTTTATTGCTAACCGTTAGCCATAGTAGTAGAAGTAATAGTTGGCGAGACAACTTCATGAAGACACGATGATGGAGATCATGGTGTCATGCCGGTGACGCAGGTGATCATGCCACGCCTCGAAGATGGAGATCAAAAGGCGCAAGATGATATTGGCCATATCATGTCACTTTATGATTTGCATGTGATGTTTGTCATGTTTACATCTTATTTGCTTAGAACAACGGTAGCATAAATAAGATGATCCCTCACTAAAATTTCAAGAGATGTGTTCCCCCTACCTGTGCACCATTGCGAAGGTTCGTTGTTTCGAAGCACCACGTGATGATCGGGTGTGATAGATTCTAACGTTTGCATACAATGGGTGTTGACGAGCCTAGCATGTACAGACATGGCCACGGAACACAAGCAAAACACTTAGGTTGACTTGACGAGCCTAGCATGTACAAACATGGCCTCGGAACACAAGAGACCGAAAGGTCGAACATGAGTCGTATAGTAGATACGATCAACATGGAGATGTTCACCGATGATGACTAGTCCGTCTCACGTGATGATCGGACACGGCCTAGTCGATTCGGATCATGTATCACTTAGATGACTAGAGGGATGTCTATCTAAGTGGGAGTTCATTAAATAATCAGATGAACTTAATTATCATGAACATAGTCAAAAGGTCATTGCAAATAATGTCGTAGCTTACGCTTTAGTTCTACTAAGATATGTTCCTAGAGAAAATTTAGTTGAAAGTTGATAGTAGCATTATGCGGACTGGGTCCGTAAACTGAGGACTGTCCTCATTGCTGCACAGAAGGCTTATGTCCTTAATGCACCGCTCGGTGTGCTGAACCTCGAGCGCCGTCTGTAGATGTTACGAAACATCTGACATACAAGTTTTGATGACTACGTGATAGTTCAGTGTGTGATGCTAACGGTTTAAAATTGTGGCACCAAAGACGGTTTTGAAACGTCGCAGAACATATGAGATGTTCCAAAGACTGAAATTGGGATTTCTGACTAGTGCCCACGTCAAGAGGTATGAGACCTCTGACAAGTTTCTTAAGCCTGCAAACTAAGGGAGAAAAGCTCAATCGTTGAGCATGTGCTCAGATTGTCTGTGTACTACAATCACTTGAATCGAGTGGGAGTTAATCTTCCAGATGAGATAGTGATGGTTCTCCATAGTCACTGCCACCAAGCTATTAGAGCTTCGTGATGAACTATAACATATCAGGGATAGACATGATGATCCTTGAGCAACTCGCGATGTTTGACACCGCGAAAGTAGAAATCAAGTAGGAGCATCAATTGTTGATGGTTAGTAAAACCACTAGTTTCTAGAAGGGCAAGGGCAAGAAGGGATACTTCATGAAACGACAAATCAGTTGCTGCTCTAGTGAAAAAACCCAAGGTTGAACCCAAACCCGAGACTAAGTGCTTCTGAAATGAGGGGAACGGTCACTGAAGCAGCACTACCCTAGATACTTCGTAGATGAGAAGGCTGGCAAGGTCGACAGAAGTATATTGGATATACATTATATTAATGCGTACTTTACTAGTACTCCTAGTAGCACCAGGTATTAGATACCGGTTCGGTTGCCAAGTGTTAGTAACTCGAAATAAAAGCTGCGGAATAAACGGAGACTAGCTAAAGGTGAGATGACGATATGTGTTTCCAAGGTTGATGTGATCAAGCATCGCATGCTCCCTCTACCATCGAGATTGGGGTTAAACCTGAATAATAATTATTTGGTGTTTGCGTTGAGCATAGACATGATTGGATTATGTTTATCGCAATACGGTTATTCATTAAAGGATAATAATGGTTACTCTGTCTATTTGAATAATACCTTCAATGGTCTTGCACCTAAAATGAATGGTTTATTGAATCTTGATCGTAGTGATACACATGTTCATGCCAAAAGATATAGGGATATTTAAATTAGTGCCCCTGGTTCCTTAGTTGTGCTCACTTTTCCCCACGCTCCAAACTTTTGCTCACTTTTCCCCTCTTCCTTAGCTGAAACTCTCACAAATGCTCATAGCGGGCGTTTGCCGTCTTGATCATCCATTGACCGTTAATTGCTGACGAGTGGGGCCGAGTCTTCGTCTGACTGTTGCTTGCTGACGGGTGGGACCGCAAGGAGACACGTATTGGGCAGCTTGTCTGAATCTGAAACAAATCTAGACAGGCCGCACTGCACCGCGCCACCCTCCCCCTCCGCTGGCGTCGTGTCGCGTCCACCGCAGTTGTTTCCTCCACCCTATGCCCCTATTCAGGTCGTCGGCGACGCCGCGTCTCCGCCAGATATAGCCCACCTCCCCACCTGGGATTACACAGCGATGTTGAGTGAGGACGGCCGGAATGCAGTCGACCGTGGAGAGGATTGGGTGGAATCTGCGGCAGATAATTCATGGATTAAACCTGGGTAAGCATTGTTTCCTCTCGAATTGACGTTCTAAGTCGTATTGTAGGCCGTATTTGACTTCTGTTTGCTTGAATCGTTTGAATTTGTGCTCGATTTTACCCGGCTAACTGAAGCCTTTGTTTCCTTCAACAAAATAGGATTGATCCCGCGCTGGCTTTCCGGCTAGCGATTAGAATGGAAACTAGTGTGTTGCGTGGTACTAAACCGCATTTGATTTCATCATTTTTCTATCCCAAAGTGGTAGAAACCAGCATATCTTTCAAAGATTTGTGAGCTGAGCTCCGAAACACCTATCCCTGGAGTGATGCCGATGCTGTTGAACTGAATTACTTCAGCAGTGATGAGCAAAGATTTCTCCCACTAACTTGCGACGATCATATGCCGTTGCTTTTTGCTGGGATTGCTGGCTGCCGATTTGGTAAACTCCAAATCGATGTGCTTCAGCCACGCGCAGAACGGGCGAAGGGGAAGGGAGTTCAGACATCATCTGTCTGTGCTAATAGCCAGCACCCCGGCACTCCTTGTAGGTCGACACCAAGTAAAGCAAGTGGTTCATGGAGCCACAACATGCCTGCTGCCAATTCTGGTTCCGATTCAGCTGCAGCTTCTCGTGTACCTTCTGCAGTTGGTGTAGAAGAAGATGCAGAACCTGACGAGGCAGTGCCTACAAATGATGATGAAGACGAGATGATGTTTCCTGAACTGGTCGATGTAGCCAGTCAGCAAGCAGTGGATGACGAATATATGGAGGAGCCCATCAGCCAAGCTAGGTTTGATGACACTGACGATGAAGAGAAGGTGGAGAACATGGACAGCTTAATCGAGGATGAATACGATGGTGATGACCTGCCAACAATTGAGTGGAACAGGGAAAAACCTGAGCTTAGTGTAGGTACCATTTTCCAATCAATGGTGGACTGTCGGAATGCAGTGACAACATGGTGCATTATATCTGAAAACACCTATAAGATTAAAAGGAGTGAGCCAGCAAGGTTCACAGTATTTTGTCCATATCCTAGGTGTAGGTGGAAGTTGCATGCATCTCGTATGAGAAAGAGCAAATATATTTAGGTAATCCAAGTTCAGTTAGTAATTTAGTTTCAGATCGTTGAGTAAGGTTTCTTAACTGTTTTTTACCCTTTTATTTTGTTTCAGATAAAGAAAAACCCACACAAGCACAGATGTCCACCTGGAGGGGGAGGGGGGAAGGCCAAAACCAAGCTAGCAAAAACTAGGTGGGTGGCAGATGCTATATTGGATTGGCTGAGAGAAGAACCTGGACTTGGTCCAACATCACTCCATGGGAAGCTTTTTGAGAAGTACAAGATAGAAATTCCTTACATGAGAATTTTCAATGCTAGGGAAAAGGCTCTTGACAGAATTAATGGTCAATGGAATGACAGTTTTCAAAGCTGAAGTGGAGATGGCAAGTCCAGGGAGTGTTGTAGAGATTGACAAGCATACAGTTCCATTCAAAATAAAAGGGAAGTCATTTCAGAAGGAGTGCTTCAGAAGGGCTTTTGTTTGTTTCAAGGCTTGCTGGCAGGGGTTTCTAGATGGTTGCAGGCCCTATTTGGTTGTAGATGCTACACATTTGACTGGAAGATGGAGAGGACAGCTAGTAGCAGCTTCTGCAGTTGATGGACACAACTGGCTATTCCCAGTTGCATTTGGTGTGGTGGAGGCAGAGTCTGAGGAAAGTTGGGTCTGGTTTCTGCAGCAGTTGCGCAACATTATAGGCACACCCCCAGGTTTAGCTATACACATAGATGCTTGCAAGGGTTTAGAGAGTGCAGTGGAAATTGTATTCCCTGGAGTGGAGCATAGGGAATGTATGCGACACCTAGCGCATAATTTAAAAAGAAGTTCAAAGGTAAAGTTTATGATGAGAACTTATGGCCAGCATCATACACATGCAGCAAAAGGAAGCATGAACACCATTTGAGAGTGTTGTATGCTCAAAATCCTCTTGTGAAGGAGTACATGGATGCACATCATGGTAAGGTGTGGTCAAGAAGCAAATTCAACGAAATCTGCAAAGTAGATTATGTGACCAGTAACCTTGCAGAATGCTTCAATTCAAAGTTCAAGTCAGTGAAAGCACTACTAGAAAAAGGGCTATAGATGGGATTGACACTAATGGCGCACCAGACAAGCGGTGCGCCATTAGTATATACTAATGCCGCACCACCTTCTGATCCGCCATTAGAGTTGAAACTACTAATGGCGCACCTGGCGCAGGGTGCGCCATTAGTATCAAATATTTTTTTAACTAGTGCGCCTGTCCAAACATACTAATGGCGCATCCAGACACAGTGCGCCATTACTAGTTGTAACTAGTAATGGCGCACCTGGCCCAGGGTGCGCCATTAGTATCAAAAAAAGTTTTTTTTTAACTAGTGCGCCTGTCCAAACATACTAATGGCGCATCCGGACACAGTGCGCCATTACTAGTTGTAACTAGTAATGGCGCACCTGGCCCAGGGTGCGCCATTAGTATCAATTTTATTTTAACTAGTGCGCCTGTCCAAACATACTAATGGCGCATCCAGACACAGTGCGCCATTACTAGTTGTAACTAGTAATGGCGCACCTGGCCCTGGGTGCGCCATTAGTATCAAATTTTTTTTTAACTAGTGCGCCTGTCCAAACATACTAATGGCGCACCACCAGAAGGTGCGCCATTAGTAACCTGGATTACTAATGGCGCATTTAGAGTTGGTGCGCCATTAGTAAGTGGGCAGCAACAAGATATTTTGGACAGCCTCTCCTACCCACACTCACTTTCTCCCCACTTCATTCTCTCCACCTCCTCCTTGTCTCGGGTGCCTCCTCTTTTTCACCTCATTTCCACCATAGATTCATTCAATTTAAGTAGTTCAATTACCTTGTTTTGATAGGTAAGTAAGGGGGGAAGCTATATTTATGTTGTTCTCCCTACAACAATGTGCACATGCACTTTTTATGGCCTAGCTAGATCTATGTATGTTCGTGGTGTTGCATATGTTTGTGGTGTTGCATATGTGTTTGTGTTTGGAGGTGTACCGGTATTTGAAATGCGATAGTTGCCAATATTTTGCCGGAATGTTGATTCATTTCCGTTTCGGCGAGAATTTTGGCATTAAGCATTCTTTTTGGTCCTATTTTTAGGGAAAGTCATGCCAAATTTTTTCTTGGTTCTAAAATATCGTTTTGCTCTACCCCGCAGGCGACCATGGTCCGCATGATGACCGAAGGCATCGTGAATAGGTTTTTGAGGTCCGCGAAGGCCGAGATGCTTCAAAAGAACGAGACGGAGATAAGATGTCCGTGTCGAAGATGCAAGCTGAAGAGCCTTATTGCGGACCCGGAATCCTGGCAGGTGCGGGACCACCTGCTCTTGCGTGGTTTCATGGATGGCTATCGGTGGCAAGGTGATGAAGATGACTACGAAGTCGTCCCTGGGGGCCGGGCAAGAAATGAGGAAGGGAAGCAAGACAACCACCGCGGCTCGGGCGGGCGAGAAGACGAAGAATCCCCAGGAGATGATCACGACGGTGATGCTGTACACAGTCATCATGTAGAAGATGCAGGACATGATGATGAGGAAGATGCCGGAGCAGACGACGGGCATGATCATGAAGATGATGATGCCGGCGGAGCAGACGACGCTGGACCATCGATGGGCTGGGTGCAGGACCCTCATATTCATGAGCTGCTTCTCAAGCAGACGGATAACGCAAGAGCTGCCGCCCGAGAGAAAGCCAAGATGGATCAACTTGAGTTAGATGTGGTTACTCCATTGTATGAAGGATGCAGGCCCGAGGATACCCGCCTGAAAGTAACGCTCATGGCTCTGGAGATGAAGGTAAAACACAAAATGACTGACGCATGCTTCGACGAGAACATGTCATTCTGGTACGAACGTCTTCCCAAGGGGAACAAGTGCCCGACCAGTTTGGAGGAGGTGAAGAAAATCGTGTGTCCTCTGGATTTACCGCACGTGAAATACCATGTGTGCATGAACAATTGCATCATTTATCGGGACGAGCACGCGGAGTCTACCATATGTCCGGTGTGCGGCGTCACTCGATACAAGAAGAGGAAGAAAGCTCCTCGAAAAGTGGTGTGGTACTTTCCGATCACTCCTCGTCTGCAGCGGTATTTCGCGGACCCTAAGGTAGCAAAGCTCCTGCGTTGGCACGCGGATAGGGAGGAGAAGAAGCGAGAAGATGACGCAAATGATCCGGAGATAGATAAAAAAGACAAGATGCTGAGTCACCCTAAGGATGCGAGCCAGTGGCAAGCGTTGAACTTCGAAGACCTAGAATTTGGGAACGATCCAAGGAACATCGTGCTGGGCGCGAGCACCGATGGAGTCAATCCGTTTGGCAGCCAGAGAAGCACACATAGCACCTGGCCTGTGTTTGTGTGGATGTACAACCTTCCCCCCTGGTTGTGCATGAAGAGGAAGTACATTCACATGAGTATGCTAATTGAAGGACCAAAACAACCAGGGAACGACATCAATCTGTATCTGGGGCTGCTAAAAGAGGAGCTTGACACGCTGTGGAAAACGCCAGCCAATACGTGGGACGCCACAGAGAAAGAATATTTCCCTATGAGAGCCACGCTGCTCACGACGGTGCACGACTATCTCGGTTTCGGATATGTCGCGGGGCAGGTGGTCCACGGATTTTCTGGATGCGTCAGGTGCATGGATGACACAACGTATCGCCAGCTAGATAGAGATCCCAGGTCTTTGAAAACCATGTTCATGGGACATCGAAGGTGGCTTCGCGACGATGACCCGTGGAGAAAATGCAAGGATCTATTCGATGGTGAAACCGAACCCCGAGGACGCCCGCGTACGAGGAGCGGCGAGGAAATAGACGAGCTGTTGAAAAATTGGAAAGACTGCCCACTGCCGGGAAAGAAGCAAAAGGCGGCAGAGCCGGGAAAGAAGCGAAAGGCGCCAGAGCCGCTGCTGAAGGTATGGAAAACGAGGTCTGTTTTCTGGGACTTGCCGTACTGGAAGATCCACTGTGTGCCTGACAGCCTTGATGTCATGCATATCACGAAGAACGTGTGTGAGAGTCTGCTTGGTACCCTGCTCAACATGCCAGAGAGGACCAAAGATGGGCCGAAAGCAAGGGCAGACTTGAAATCAATGGGCATCAGGCAGGAGCTTCACGCTATATATGATGATGATGATGATGATGATGATGAGGTGAAGCAGGACACGGAAAGTCGTCGCAAAGGCAAAAAGGCCAAGAAGACCGGAAATGACTACCCTCCCGCGTGCTTCACTCTAAGTCAGGAGGAGATCGAGCAGTTTTTCACCTGCCTCGTAGGAGTAAAACTTCCTTACGGTTACGCGGGGAAGATAAGCAGATACCTAGACCTAGCGAAGCTGAAGTTCAGCGGGATGAAGTCTCACGACTGTCACGTGCTGATGACGCAGATACTTCCAGTTGCAATCCGTGGGATCATGGACGCGCACGTCCGTGAAATGCTATTTGGCCTATGCAACTTTTTCGACGTCATCTCTCGGAATTCTGTTGGCGTGAGGCAACTCAGAAGGTTACAGGAAGAGATCGTGGTGATACTATGCGAGCTTGAGATGTACTTCCCGCCCGCATTCTTCGACGTTATGGTGCATCTGCTGGTCCATATCGTGGACGATATCATCCAACTCGGGCCGACGTTCCTGCACAGCATGATGCCATTCGAAAGGATGAATGGTGTCATCAAAGGATACGTTCGCAACATGTCACGTCCAGAGGGAAGCATAGCCAGGGGCTTTCTGACCGAAGAGTGCATCTCCTACTGCACGAATTATCTAGGCATCGAGAACCCCGTTGGTCTGCCCGTCAACAGGCACCTCGGCAGGCTCGCTGGATGGGGTCACCGTGAGGGTCGCCGCGAAATGCATGTCGACTTCGAGGGTCGACTCGCCGACTTTGAAAGAGCAAACCTAGTCGCGCTACAACACATAGACGTGGTCGATCCTTGGGTGGTAGAGCACAAAACCTTTATTAAGAAGACGTACAATGACCGAGGCCAACAGAGGACAGACGGAGATATACTCAAAGAGCACAACTCATGTTTCACGCGTTGGTTCAAGCAGAAGCTTCTGTCGTACCCTTTACATGAGGATTCTTCCGCGGAAGAACAACTCATATTCGCCTTGTCACAGGGCGCCGAGCACAACCTGATGACCAATGAGGCGTACGATATGAACGGCTACACATTCTACACCGAGGCCAAGGACATGAAGAGCGATGGTTATCAGAACTCCGGGGTAACGATGGAATCCTACACCGGTAACGACAAGGACAGATACTACGGAAGGATCGAGGAGATCTAGGAGCTGAGCTAAGCTGGAGAGAAGGTCCCGATGTTCCGTGTCAGATGGGCCAAGAGCGTCCTAAAAGAAGACCGGTATTTCACCACCATGGTTATACCCGAAGCCAAATCCAAGACCGCAGGCGCAAACGTCACTCCGAAAAATGAGCCATGGGTACTGGCTTCCCAAGTGGACCAATGCTTCTTCATTACCGACCCGTCAAAGCCCAGTCGTGTTGTCGTGAGGAGAGGCAAAAGGAAGATCATCGGAATGGATGGAGTAGCCAATGAGCAAGACTTCGACAAGTACGGCGACCCGAGAATCGAACATGACGACGATGATGAAGTAGCAGCATACACCACAAGAAGAAGCAGGACCACCCTACCTAAAGGACGTCCGTTCCACAGAAGAACTCCATTTGCGAAAAAGAAGGGCAAGAAGATTGTGAACAGATAGCTAGCTAAGATCGATTGTATTTAAATCGTAGCCTTCATTTCTCGATTGTATTTCATGGGCACTTTTTGAACTATCATGAATATTTTTAAATTTCATGGACACTCGATCTCGATCCCCCTCCATCTCGATCGCTAGCTATCCCACCTCGCCAGATCCGGTCCCCCTCGCCACCGAGCACCCCCCGGTCCACCGGCCCCCCGCACCCCGCGCACCCTCCCCCGCTCCACCGGCATTACTGTTTGATGATATTTTTTAAAAAATTATTACTGTCTTATAAAAAAAATATTACTGTTATGATTTAAACAAGTTTGAACATATTTAAACACAAATAAATATCAAACAACATTTTAAATGCATAAAAAAAATTTGGAGCCTGGGAATCAAACCCAAGACCTCCTGGTGTGAGAACTGGTTGCTGACCAGTCGAGCTAGTAGAGGGAACTTGGTGTGGATCAGGTAAGGTGGAAGATAACCTGTTGGCTCGAGCAGAAATCAAAAAATAATAATAATGGCGCACCAGGGTGAGGTGCGCCATTAGTATGGATGTACTTATGGCGCACCAGGGTGAGGTGCGCCATTAGTATGGATGTACCTGTTGGAAGATAACCTATCCCCTCTCTCTCCCTCGCCCTCGCCCTCGATCCCCTTCCCCTCTCCTCTCCTGACGCCGCTGCCCCGCCGCCTCGACGCCGCCCCGTCGTCCTCGTCTCCACCCCGACGCCCCGACGCCGCTGCCCCTTCCCCTCTCCTCTCCCGACGCCGCTGCCCCGACCTCCTCCTCGCCCCTCGACGTCGCCCTCGATCCCCTTCCCCT